>NW_007727723.1:18119-74336 GCF_000696425.1 Galeopterus variegatus | reverse complement strand
GGGGGGGGGGGGGGGGGGGGGAGAGTGTGTATGTGTGCGCGTGCGCATTTGCTTGCATATGTGCACGCTTACAAGACAAATGACATTTTTAAGATGCCTGATTTATTTTCCCTACTGATTTTCTGATTTAAAAAATCAGAAAGTATAATAAATCAATACACTATGCCACAAATCAATCAAATCAGTATTAATAAAATCAAAATCACCCTGGGAAGACTTTACATCCAGGTGCTTACCACAGGCCTACTGAATCAAAACCACTTGTGATGGCTAGCCAGGTCTAGTTTAGGAAAATACCCACAAGTGATTCCAATTTGAATTTGAATGAAGAAACCTTGAATTTGATGTTCATAAAAATGAGGAGATACACCTTACTTATGTTGATAATATATTTCTACTAGATGATGGCAGTACAGTACTGTGCTGGCATTAGCACAGTGTAGGACTACTCTATACCATTTCTCATAAGGTGTGAAAAAGAAACATTTTCAAGGAATGTACACAGGGGTAAAACCATGGGGATCACAAATTATGAGGAGTTTTATAAGGATGCTTCTGACCAATTGCCTTCCATAGATAAAGACTAAAAAAAACACCACAAGTTAAACTAAGTAATCTCAGATGGACATATGGAAAGACGCCATGTTTCATGAGGGACATTCATTCATCTAAAGTAAGTTGGCAGTATATGGCAGGTGTTATACTTATTATTATTACAAAGCAGTAAGCTTCGGAGTCAGAACTGAATCTGAACCTCAGTTCCATCACTGAAAGCTGTGAAAACTTGAGCAAATTACTGAATTCAATCTAGCTTAAGATTTCTTTTATTCATTAAAAAATGGAGAGAATACGATGTAGTAAGAATGCTGTGAAAATTCAAAATAATATAAATAAGGTACACAGAGAACACTGCCTAGCATTAATCAGGTGCTTCATTTTATTTATAGTTATTATTTTTTATTAGAATTATTAGCAGCTATAGTATATGATCAGACACAGAGCCCATAAATATTTGGATATTTTATCCACATGCCTTAGACAACCTGCTGTGATTATAACTGGCACTACAACAAGGCCTGCCTATAAATGGAATGGTCTTTTACTTAACTAGTCTCACAGTGTCATGAACATTCTTACCAGGGATTCTTCCCCACTACCAACACACAAAGCCACATCACTCCTCCTGGAATCTTTTAAATCTGCCCTATTTCAGGAGGGAACAATAACCACCAGCAACTTTGAGTTCCTTTAATACTTTTTTCAGTCCTTACCTATTTTCCTCTCAGCACTATTTGATAGAAGCTAACTGCTTTCTCCTTCTGGAAACATGCTTCCCTTTCATTCCAGTATGTCACACTGTCATGATTTCTAGCTTTATTTCATGAGGACAGGGACTATATCTCCTTCTCTTCCTTCACTACTCCTGAATCTAACAGAGGACAGACACTAATCAAATGAATAAGCAATAGGATACGGCCTGTACTACTGAAAATCTGTATCATCTTCAAAATCACCTTTTCTTCTGTCGAATTTTTCCTGGTTTTACATTTTTATCGTTTTAGGAGTTCCAGCATGGCAATGTTTGCCTGCATTTTAGCTTGCTGTGGTTAGTCTGAGAAGAAATGCTCTCATTCCTCATATCTACTTGTTAGAATCATAAAAAAGCCCAGGCTAAGGCGAACTGGGAAGGAGCAGATGAATGGGCCAGGTCCTCTGCCAGTGCTGCTCTGTAAAAAGCATCATCTTAAATTAAGAGAATTTGTGATCAACAGTATCACCTCACCTTTCCCTATCAGCATATCCACTGGCATCAACCTCCCATCTGTTTTCAACTGGGAGGACTTCCAGTTAAATGTGGCAGATAAATACGATGCATTAAGCTTCATTTTCTCCCCAAACTCCACTGAATGAGAGTAAGAGATTTTTTTTTAAGGAGGCAGGGGAGAAGTAGTAGTAGAAGTAGAGTACACGCGATAAAAAGAAACTAAACCATTATCCTCCATTCAAGGAAGACAACAGATAATGAACAAAACTAAAAAAAATCAAGACACAATTATGTTAATCAGAGATGTGGAGGTAAATATCAAAACATTCATTGAAAAGAACTTAAGTAGTTGCTTCTGGAGAGCAAGATATGGAGGAAGGGGAACGAAGAATTACAGGTTTTGGTTTTTTGCTTTTTTAAAACAAGCTTTGTAGAACTCTAACTCTTTAAACTATTTGCAAATACAAGGGTACTTCAAAAGGTTAATAGAAAGATTCACATTATCTTTTAATTCTATTCCTCCATGAATTTTTTGAAGTACCCTCACATACAACTTTAATAAAAATGAAAACAAATAATTTTTAAAAGGCAAATAACAGCAAAAACACAGTGGGACATTCAATTGTAATTATACTAAAACTCACTGGAGAAATAAAAAGTAAGAGTTACATATTCTATTAACTCATATCAAAAATGCAAAGATACAAAATGAAGGGAAACTGTCAACATTGCTACTAACATGAAGAGAGCTTCCAAATGTCACTTGCAATAATCATACTACTGATTAGGACTTTTATCATTTTTTAGACAGACAGTATATAGACAGTTTACAAAATACAAACATATGAAAAGACATCTCAAATAAAAACCAGCAACCCCTTAACAATCCTCTCTGCTGCTATCCCTGTCACCCTCTACCCCGTGTTCTGTCTTTCAGCTTTCCGGTTTTTACCTCCATGAGTCTAAACCACATGAATATGACTGCTTCCAGATTTATCTACTTTAGACATTATTTACCTGTCTTAAACCACAACCATTCACTTCCCCTATACCTCTACCTCCCATTGTGGATATATCACAATTTGGATTAAACCACTAATTATTTACATTGTTATGATTATGTGAATGTCACCTACTGCTGAACCAAGGGGTATATTGTGATAAATATTCCTCTGGCCTCCCGCCTGCTATCCTCCTACCACTCCCATTTGCTTATATGCATCCACTGCTAATGTTTTCCAAATTCCCTAAAAAGTCTATCAATAGCAAAAGAGAAAGCATTTTGAAATTGTCAAATATATCAAATAATACACCAGTTCCATTTTTTAAATTTTTTCCAAGAGACCTTGCTCTTAAAGCAGCCCATGCACCTCCACAATCTATGCCAGCTGCTCTCACCCAGCTGGGGCACAGCTGTCATCCAGGGCCTTCCCTTTGCCACTGACTGCGTTACAGCTCAGTTCTGAATCCAAAGATTTTCTTTTTCTCACTTCATTCCCTCATTTTAATAAAGTAAATCTTATAATGGCTTCCTGAAATAAGGTATACATGGATGGTAAATTTTATGAATTCTCACAAGGTTAATGTGATACTTAATGGATGATTTTAGCTGAATATAAAAATCTGTATCAAAAAATATTTTCTGGGCTGGCCAGTTAGCTCACTTGGTTAGAGCATGGTGCTGACACCAAGGTCAAGGGTTTGGATTCCCAATACCAGCCAGCCTCCCCGAAGGGAAAAAAAAAAAATTTGAGAAAAAATATTTTCTCTCAATAAGTTCAAAGGATTCCTCCACTGTCTTCTAGCTCCTAATGTTTTTCTGGAGATGTCTGAGGTCACTGATTCCCAATTCCTTTCCTGTAATGTGTCTTTCTCTTTAGAGGACTGTATCCTTAGTATTCTGGAAAGTCATGATGGTATGCTTCAGTGTAACAGGTATTTCAATCTGATAACTCATAACCTTCAATTCTAGGCAATAGGCTTGAATTATTTCTTATAATTCCCTCCCTTCCATCATCTATGTCAATTCTTTCTCGAATGCCTGTAACTTCAATTTATTAGACTTGATATTTTTATAACTGCTCTCTTATTTTCTAGCTCTGTATTTTTATTCTAATTTCTAGAAAAGATTTGCTTTTATCTTCCAACTCTTCTAATATTTATATATCAACTATCATATTTTTTAATGTCCCAACATTCTCTTAGTTCCTTTATTTCTATTTTATATAATTCTATTGTTATTTCACAAATACATCTTTTCTTATCTCCAAGGCGACATTAATTATAATTTTTGAAATTTTATTTTTCTGTGTAGTGTCTCTTTCAGTTCCATTTTCTGCATGTTTTGCCTTTCCTCTTCATTTGTTCTATCTGCTGGAGTCTATCCTCAGATATCCAGGAAGCTCTGTGGGTGCAGCAAGACCTGTTCATTCGCTGGCTTCCCTGTGACCTTTTGGGACCACATCTCAGAATCTAGAGGCCTCTTTCTATAGGCTACTCCATTTCTCCAGAAAAGAATTCCCCAAACTTCTACTTGGGGAATATACCTACATCTGGGAGCAGGGAAGGAGAATGGAAATATAGTTTCAGCATTCAGGAAATAAATGTTCTAAATGCCTGGACTTCAAACCCCATCACTCCACCCCCACCTATGCTATGGCTACTATCCAGGAATCTGGAGGCTTTCTAGCTTAATGTACAGGCCATCTGGCTCAAAGAACAAGTCCAAAAAATAAACCTCTGGTCTCATGTAGGGAATATATGGAAGGAGAAACAGTGAAGGCGTATTTACCTGATTTTGAGGAGTGGGGGATAAAGAGGTCCAAATGTTCCTTGAACTTTTAGCCCTACACCTCACCTCCCATCTCCCTTCCGCAGTGTTTGATGTCTCCACATTCTGAGGCATTCCAAGGTTAAATCTTATAATACTGAAAATTAAAACTGAATCAAGAACAAAATTGCATGTATACCATGATTACAACTATGAAAAATATATTTATGTGAAAGACAGAAAGGGAATACCTCAAAATGAAAAGAGTTGTAATAAGAATCATTTTTAGGATAATTCCTTTGCAGCATTTAATACTTTCCCATGGAAGTATTTTGGCATAACTGAGTCTAGAGTGGGTTTTACAAACTTCACTCAAACTCCCGAAATCAGGGAGTACCATCAAGTAAGTGATCGCAGGTCATGCACCCCTATCACAGGGTCATCTATTCACCCACCCCACAAAGAAATGTAGATGCCTCGTGCCGACTCATACTGACCTGCACTGCAACTCCTCGCACCAATCTTTAGCTCGGTGTTTATGTTCATGCCAAGGAATGATCATCAAGGAGTCACCGTCATAACTTAAATATAAAAAAATAAATAAATAAGCATTTAAAATACACATTACCTCAATAACTAGCTACACAAGGAATATGATGCAAAAAGTATCTCTATAACCTTAATCTCCAAGATTCCTGTTTAGGGTATTTTAAGTGGTACATGATATATATTGTATACAAGTATGTAAATAGGAAATAGCATATTGCTGATTTTCCTTCAATCATAAAATGGTTCAAAAAGAAAAGGAAAATTCCAAACAAAATATCTGGCAAGGAATTAAAGGAAGGAATGGATATGTGTCCATCCACACGTTCTAAAACATGTATTAAGAGCCTGTACTGAATATTCTTAATAACAACATAAGTTACCCTCTTTCTAAAAAGCTTACAAACTAGGGCAGTGCTGTTCAACAGAACTTCCTGTGATCACAACACTTCCTGTGTTGTATATATGTGCTATCTAATATAGTAATCACTAGATACATGCACATGTATTAAGCACTTGAAATATGGCTACTGATACTAAGAAAGTAAACTTTAATTTTATATAATTTTAGTTAAGTTTAATCTAAATAGCCATATGTGGGTAGTGGCTACCAGAATGAGTAGCACAGACCTAGAGGACAGGTAATAGGAAGAGTGGAGAAACAATTTTGTAGACTGAAAGGTATCACTAAAAGATGACAGGAAGAACATCTATGAGGCAAAGATAAGGCCTGATTATATGGGAAGAACATCTATGAGGCAAAGATAAGGCCTGATTATATGGAATTAAGAGTAAATTAAAAAGGAAAAGTGAGGTAAACACAGTATGGTAATATATCAGAGCAATGTGCTACAAATCAGGAGACATGGGAAACAAAAACAAATCTGCCTTTTAATTAGCTATGCAGTCCTCAGCATATGACTTTCTAAAGTGAAGGGCTTTAAACATTATCTCTAAGCTCCTTTTTAGTTCTAACATGCATGAATCCATGAAAACAAGTGAATCATCCTGAATTTAAAATAGACAAAAATTTTTAAAACAAACTTCAATTTCCATGCTTTTATAGCTCAATAAATCATTTTTTCTCATATTTGAGTATCAACAGCAGCGTTTGCCTAAAATTTATCATAGCCCCAAAACAAGGATTGCACTTTCCTATAGTAGTATATGGAAACATGCTTTGCACAAGAAAAACTTCATAAACGTTTGAAAATTGTGATGGTGAAGAGATAGGTCTTCATGTTAAAAGTAATAGGAAACCACTGGAGGGTTTTAACGTAGAAGAGGGAGGCTAATGAGGTCTGGGAAGGGGCAGTGATGATCCATTATTCAACGGCATCACCTTGCAGTTACTGGGACAAATTATCCCAAGTCAAGGTTCCCCATTAGATACACAAAATAAGAAGTTTATATTATTAATTAATAACATACATTTTCAACTAGCACATAATATCCTAGCAAACTGTGTACCAGAGATACATTGTTGAAGGCATTCAAGTTCATATTTCTAAATTTCTGACTCATACAGATGATGACTTAGAGTGCATTCCATAATCACACTATTTCATTTGTCACCAAATAAGAAACTATTTTCGTCCATGTCAAATAATTTTACCAAAAACCACTGAAGTGAAAAGCAAAAACAATAACATTTGGATACAATGATGATGATAATGCTCATTCTTCCAACATATGAATAAACTATAGCAATGAATTGAGAAATGTGGGGGAAAAAACAAACATAGCAAATTATTATGACTTTTCTAATTAAAACAGATACAGTTCCTTAAGCTACAAAGTGTTTTCTAAAAGAATTTTAGAAAAATGTATCAAAGTTGAGATTTGTATTTTCTACACAAAGTACATATTAGATACAAGAGTTATTACTAAAATGACTGGTGATAATGTGGGACCCTCAGCAAAATAATACTTATTTGGTATTTAGAGTCTAGAAAGTTGTAAAACTTTGTTACCTTCACTGAACAGAAATGGATAAGAAAACCTACCTATTTTTACCAAAACACATATTAAAAACAAGTTCCGCTCAGAGGCCTACTCTGAAAGGTAGACCTGAAGAATCCTGGGTAATAAAGTATTTTTGCTACATTTTCAAGACACAACACAACTGGTCTGTTTCTAAATGTGCTGATCACCACTGATGTAATATCAGCTATGCTCAGCAAGAATAATCCTTACTATTTACTGATCTCTTACTATGGACCAAATGGTGTGAAATGTTTTTTAACATGCAATACCTTAATTTAGTCCTACCAATGTAATGTGGCAGGCAATAATGTCTTCCTCATATTACAGTAAGAAAACTGAAGCATAAGTCAACTCGTCCATCCTCACAAAGCTAAAAAATGACAGAGCCAAGATGTGAACACAACCAGACAGAATCCCAAGCTTACACTTTTAGCTAGCATACTATACTGCCTCTAGAAGGGACACAGGGGGCAACAATCTAACCCTCAACCAAATTTCTACCATTTTTCTACTTCATGCATAAAAGTCACTAACCATGTTTGTGCATAGCAGGTGGAGAGCTATTTGAGCCTTCTCAAGATTTAACACAGACAACGCAATAAGGACCATTTAAATGAATATTTAAAGGATATGTTTAAACTAAAATATATAACCAATAGATTTTTAGTCATACAAAACTAACATTTTAGGTATAATCACCAATGTTTACATAAAAACAAAAAGCAAAACAAATCTTAAAAACAAAAACGATCTTTCTGCTCTTTCATTTTCTTACAGGATGTTTCTATGAAACAAATTATTCTGAACCAAATTTTAGGAGAGTAAAGTGCTTGCTATAAAAGCACCTGTTTTGCTTCAAATGATAGCATTTAAGAAATAGACAGGACCTCCTCCGCAGCCTGAATAAAAATAAAACTCCTTAAAGGTACAATTTTTGTTAATTTTGTCTACTGCTATATCCTCAGCACGTAAAATAGTGCCTGGCATTTGGCAGACCCTAAAAATACATGTGTAGATTGAATTGGTTAATTGACACCACAACAAAGAGTTTTTAAAGTAATCTCATGGGTATCACAAAAAGATTGGAATACAGAAATGAAAGGAGATAGTTTGTTCATAGAAAAACAGATACATCAAGGAGGTACATATAGAATCTATATCTGAGAGTGAGAACAAGAATGCTTCTCTAATACATATCATTAAGCTAACGAAAGGGCAAGCTACACTACTAATAGCATGCATCTGCTATCGAGATATCTGAACATCTCATTATACTTCAGTAACAAAAAAGAATGAATTAAAAAGATTTAAAAATATATATTTCCCTAAATCTCACCATTCTTTACACTTAAAATAACTGATTGGCTCTGTACTTAACTTTCAAAAAATGCCCAAATTTTAGCTACTTATTTTTTCATAAGGTAAGTAGAATGATGGAATACTTAATAAAATTTGGAGGAAATCTTTCACATTAATTCTGCTCACAACTAAAATATTAGTCATGTAAGTCAATTACTAAGTAGATTGGGTAGAACTGTGGTTCAAAACAATCTAGAAATTATACTGCTCCTTCTATACAACTATAGAAACTTTGGTTAGTTGCAAAACTTATACTTTCAATCTAAAGTTTCTATAAACACAAAACTGCATTTACATATTATTTCATCTTATTATTCTACATTTTCTACTTTGCTTGTAAAGTCTTAAAATTTAAATGCATCATCCCTGAAAAAAAAATAAATGATATGGTAAACTTAAATTATCTCTTTACAAAATAATGGCTGCTTTTGCTTAATTTAAGGATTCTTTATATTAGAACCCTGTTCGTTGTTTTATTCGAAACAATAAACTATGCTGGTTTCATTTGAAGGGAATATTTATCTGTCAGCAGGAAAGGAATGAATATAACAAGTTCTATTATATTCAACAATTCTCTCACCAATTACTTCTCACACTACATATAAATGTTTTAGTTCAAAGAAATTTTATCAAGAATAAACTTACAAAAAGTTATTTTATTCGTGTTCTACGCCTTGGAAACAAAAGGCTAAATCAACAGTGTGTTACTACTAATTGCCACCTTTTATAAACTGGTTTTAAGATGTGAAGTTATTTCTATTATGTAGCATAGAAGAAAATGTTCTGGTAAATAAAGGACAAAAACTAATAATTTGGGCCTACATGTGTAACTACACTGTGGTTACCAGCACTGAAGAAGTCAAATTAATTTGAAACTCAATGGGAAACCAATCAAAAATCTAGTTATCATTTGTAACACCATAACACCAAGCCGGAATAAAATATCATTCAGAGTTCTCTTCTGGACCAATGGGATTCAGTTTCATTAGTAAATAACTTGGAAAACAGAGCAGAAACTAATAGGATATCCTGAAACTATTCTCAAATGCTAGCAACATGTAAAAAAAGAGACAAAAGGAAAACAACAGTGCTCTAGGATTTGGATTCTCCTCTCCCCACCACTACCTTAATCACTGGGCCCCAGCTATCCCAGTTATTCAGTAAATGCTGTAATATTACCTACCCAAATAAAAATGAGACCAAAGCAACTATTTTCTTGAATTCTAATCCATAATAACTAAGAGTATGCTCCTAAAAGTCTAAACTGACTCTACCCTGCATAGCTGTGTAACCTTGATAAAGTTAGTCAATCTGCCTGTGCCTCTATTTCCTCACTAGTGAAACAGGGACAATAGCAGTGTTTACCTCATTTTGATTTGGGGAGGATCAAATTAGTACACATAAAACCCTTAAATATCTACTATCATAAAAAGCATTATTATTAACACCAACAAGGTTTCTTTGTAAGCTGTGAATACGAGATACATGTGACTCTGGTTGACATTTCAAGATTGACTTTATGATAAATAGTAACACCATATGAATAATTATATTAATGATTATATTTGCAAATATCCAGCAACTGCAATAAACTCCACTGACATCACCCTGAGTAAAGTGGCACCTGGTCAATGCAATAAACAGCAATAAGAAAATGTGATTAATTGATTTAAGAGGTAGAAATAAGCAACTATATCCAAAATGCATTGTCTCTCTCCCAAATGCTTAAAACCAAGCTTAAAAATAAGTTGTTAGCCACAACCAAAGAATAATTTAGATTATTCCAGAGGAGAACTAGTTTCGAAAATCATTAAAGCTTAAGTGAAACCCACAAACTCCAATAGAGAAGCACTGAAGAATTTCACAGAAAAGTCAATTAAACAACTGAGAAAGGCTGTTCTATACAAGGTGGTCAATGTCAACAAAACAGGATATCCATCCCAGGGATACAAGGATGATTCAACACACATGAATCAATAAATGTGATATATCACATCAACAGAATAAATTTAAAAAATCATACGATAATTTCAATAAACACAGAAAAAGCATTCTATAAAATCCAATGTCCCTTCATGATAAAAACATTCAACAAATTAGGTACAGAACAAATGTACCTCAGCACAATAAAGGCCATATGCATCAAAACCACAGCTAATATCATACTGAATGGACAAAAATTGAAGGCTGTTCCTCTAAGATTGGGAACAAGATAATTATGCCCACTTTCCCCACTCTTACTCAAGACAGTACCAGAAGTTCTAACCAATGCAATAGGCAAGAGAATTAAATAAAGGGCATTCAAATCAGAAAGGAAGAGGTCAAATTATTCCTATTGCAGGAATAATATGACATGACCCTATACATCAAAAACCCTAAGGACTCCACCAAAAAATTACTAGAACAAATGAATTCAGGATAGTGGCAGTATACAAAGTCAACACACAAAAACAATAGCTTTCCTATGCATCAGTAATGAAATAGCTGAAGAAGAAATCAAGAAAGTAATCCCATTCACAATAGCTACCAAAAAAATGAAATATCTAGGAGTAAATTTAACTAAGGAAGTGAATGACACTACAACAGAAACTATAAAATATTGGTGAAAAAAACTGAAGAGCACACAAATAAATGGAAAGATATCCCATGTTCTTGGGTTGCAAGAATTAGCATCATCAAAATTTCTGTTTTACCCAAAGCAATCTACACAGTCAACACAATCCCTACCAAAATACCAATGACATTCTTCACAGAAATAGAAAAAACAATCTTAAAATTTGTAAAGAACCACAAAAGACCTAAAGCAATTTTGAACAAAAAGAACAAAGTTGGAGACATCACAGTTCCTGACTTCAAAATATACTGTAAAGCTATAGTAACCAAAAGAGCATGGTACTGGCATAAAAATACACAGATAGACCAATGGAACAGACGAGAGAGTGCAAAAATAACCCCACATGCTTACCATAACTGATTTTCAAAAAGGTGCCAAGAATACACAGTGGGGAAAGGGCAGCCTCTGCAATAAATGGTGCTGGGAAAACTGGATATCCACATGCAGAAGATTGAAAGTAGACCCCTATCTCTCACCATATACAAAAATCAGCTCAAAATGAATTAAAGAC
Organism: Galeopterus variegatus; assembly: GCF_000696425.1. Classification (NCBI taxonomy): domain Eukaryota; kingdom Metazoa; phylum Chordata; class Mammalia; order Dermoptera; family Cynocephalidae; genus Galeopterus; species Galeopterus variegatus. The sequence continues at coordinate 62,785 of NW_007727723.1, read as the reverse complement.
CTACATTTTAAGACCCAAAGCTATGAAACTATTAGAAGAAAACATAGGGGAAATGCTACACAAAATGGGAGTGGGCAGTGCCTTCCTTAGCAAGACTACAAAGAACAGGCATCTAAAGCAAAAATACACGAATGGGATTACATCAAACAAAAAAGATTCTGCACAGAAAGGGGCACTACCAACAAAGTGAAGAGAAAACCTACAGAATGGGAGAAAGTGCTTGCCAACTACACATCAGACAAGGGGCTAATATGCAGAATATATAAGGAACTCAAACAACTCAACAGCAAAAAAACAAATAACCCAATTAAAAAACAGGCAAAGGACCTGAACAGACATTTCTCAAAAGACATACGAATGGCCAACAAGCACATGAAAAAATGCTCAAAATCACTAATCATCAGGGAAATGCAAATTAAAACCACAATGAGATATCATCATCTCACTTCAGTTAAAATGGCTACTATCAACAAGACAGAAAATAACAAATGCTGGCGAGGATGAGGAGAAAAGGGAGCACTCCTACATTGTTGGTGGGAATGGAAATTGGTATAGCCATTGTGGAAAACAGTATGGAGGTTCCTTAGAGAACTAAAAATAAATCTACCTTACAACTCAGCTATCCCACTACTGGATATATACCCAAAGGAAATGAAGTCAATATATCGAAAAGACACCTGCATTCTCATGTTCATCACAATGCTATTTACAATAGCCAAGAGACGGAATCAACCTAAATGCCCATCAACAGATGAAGGGATTAAAAAAAAAAAGTGTGGCATATATATGCAATGGAATACTATCCAGCTATAAAAAGAAATTATACCCTATCTTTTGCTGCAACATGGATGGAACTCGAAACCAACATGTTAAGTGAAGTAAGTCAGGTACAGAAAGACAAATACTGCATATCTCACTCATATGTGGAATCTTAAAAGAAAGTGGTTCTCATAGAAATAGAGAGCAGAATAATGGTTACCAGAGGCTGAAAGGGAAGAAGGGAGGGGGAGGGGAAGTGATGGACTAACAGGTACAAAACTGTGCTATCTCCCCTAAGTGATTCATTGTGCAGTACATGCATGTATTGAAACAACACACTGTACCTCACGAATACGTACAAATAAATGTTAAAATAAAAAAAAACAGAGAGAGAAAAAGAAAATACGAACCTTTTCAAGAACTTTTAAAAATACCCTTCTATTTCATTAATTTCCTACTACATATTTTGCCTACTCAGTAAAAGTACATATTCTTTCTGGTAAATACCCTTTTGCATCCATCACAACTCCTAGTAGTTTTATATACACAGCAATAATATATGAATAATAATTTTAACTGAATTTATAAAAATGCATTATTTTATTTAATCCTCAACCACAAACACTCCATAAGGTACACTGATATTCCCTTAATACTAAATCAGAGCTCTCAAAAAAATAAAAAGCTTTTAACAAGTAGAAAGATAAGATTAAATTAATCTGTAAAAACTTGCTGTACAATAAATAAACAATATAAAAGTCAATTTAAGAAGAAGACTACAGGGCCGGCCCGGTGGCGCACTGGATAGTGCACCGCTTGGGAAGCGCGGTGGCGCTCCCGCCCGAGGGTTCGGATCCCACATACGGACCGGTTCCCGCTCACTGGCTGAGCGAGGCGCGGGAGCAGCACCGAGGGTTGCAATCCCGTTGCCGGTCCCCAGTCCGGTACGGGGGCAACACTGAGGGTTGCGATCCATTGCTGGACATGGAAAAAGACAAAAAAGACAAAAAAAAAAAAAAAAAGAAGAAGACTACATAACTAAGACCATATAGCTAAGAACACTGGTTTGTATATAACCTTTCAGCATTTACCTCACTGCTACTGTAATTATTTGTATGCATGTATTTCAGAGCAGGGGTACTTTATACCCTCAGCACTCATAGTAGATCTCATTAAAATGATTCAGTCAAGTAATTAGCAAACTTCCTTAAGAAAGGAGTAAGAATTACTGTGCTACTCTAAATTTTGTAAAACACTCCAATGACAGAAAAAATTATAATTCAGAAACCAGGTTGTATAATGGCAATAGGAGTGGAAAATGTGGATATAAGATATTCAAAAAGGAAAATAAAAAATCATAAATATAGCACTTTAACCTTATCAAAATGGATAGAAAGGTAGTATGATTCATGGCATACGTATTTAGAATGTTGTCTTTAAACTATGTCAATCAATGTAGTGTTCATTAGAGAAGAAAATTTGGAATCTTTTGATGTTCCCAAAGCAAGCTTATCATACTTCCTTCCATGTTATTAAACCTCCCGTATATTTCTGTTACCGCTGACATCGCTCTGAATTTCAATTATTTATTTATGTGTCTTGCTCCTTTACTAAACTATAATTCCTTCAAAGCTTTAGTCATTTTTGTATCTACCTGGCATTCATTTAAATCTCACTAAAATATGTAATGGATGAATGGATGCAAGGATGGACAGACTGAAGGATGGATGGAAGAATATGAATGAATAAATGAAAGAACAAAACAATAGGGGTACTACTCCCAAACAATAGGGGTATTCACAGTTCACAATCAATACACCTTCCCCTATGGCTAAAGATTTAGACAACGTTCCTAAGGTTTTTCCAAGTGTTTCTGATTCAAAATTTCTAAACTGGACCGTATAACTCCCTATCTTACACCCATGCCATCAGCAACAATACTGTACTCTATACAGCAGGTGACTCTTTGCCTGTGTTTGAGCATGCACGAGCACAAAGAGATATGGAATTTCCAAAGCCTATAATAAATAAAGAAGCACAATGGTTCTTTGTCCTGAGATACTGCTGTACAAGTCTATTTAAAGCTTTTCAATCATGAATTCTCTGAGTCTAGGCCATCTTACACTGCAGACTGGCATGCGATCACAATTGAAGAAACGAAGACCCCAGAAATAGGCAGAGGTTCTGATGTCAATTCCACAAGCTATGATTTGGAAGGCAAGGATTTAGGTATCTGCAGTGCAAGTAATTCTAACACATTTCTATTGCTGATGAAGTTCAAAGTTAAACTGAAGATTGTAGACAGAGAAGAGAAACAAAACACTGAAGAATTTGTAGAAAATGGGTTTCATAGATTCATTTTTGTATAGATTCTTAACTTCATAATAGACATTCGCTCACTCAACACACCTCTATTGAGCACATAATTTTTTTAAGAAGGAATACAAAGATATTTATTGTTCCTGCTCTTAAGAAACACATAAAAAAAGGAAAAGACCTGGAAAATAAATACTACGTAAGATAGTAAGTGAGACACAAAGTGCTACAGATAGTCAAAGAGAATAGAATGATTGTGAGAGGCAGGATGAGATCCAGAGTCCAAGATAGAAGTGGGATGCACAGGATTGTCTCTTTGAGAAACCACCTATAAGTGCGATGAGAGTTAACAAATACTGTCAACTCTCTCAAACACGTGTGCCTGACACAGAACCTCTGGCGTGGCAATTTGGAGAGAGAACCTCTCTGGCTCTCAACACACTGCAGCTTTGCTAATTTGCTGTTACCAGTGATAGAAAATCCATGCATTAAACTATACTGTATTTCAGCTAGTATTAAAATATCTTGCTTTTGCCGAACACAAAATTATGACATTGTACAGGAAGTGCTGAGGAAACTGACCCTGGAATAAAAACAGAATCAGATTACTCACAAAGAAGCAAATATCAAATAAATACCCCTATATCTGCATTTCTAGATCACTTTCTATAATTTTCAGATTAAAGAAAGCCTTTCATCACAAATTCATAAATCCATTTAGATCAACTGCACAGAGAAGTTAACCTCATAGTACATACAGTAAAGTGGATGGTGGAAAACTTACAGTTTGATTAAATAAACCAGTACATTATAGGAGAGAACAAAGTATACTCCATAACAACAGGGGTAGGAACCCAACTAATAAGATGAATAAACCTAAAGGAAATAAATCAACAGAAGAAGAGACAGCTCAGAAAAATTAACATAAAACACTAATAGAGAACTTCTGCTTTGAGCCATAAAGAAGAATGAAGCAAGAGGAAAAGTATTGAACTTCTTGAATTAAACTAAAAAAAAAAAAGAAAGAAAGAAAGAAAAAGAGACAAATATGTAAAAACAGCAGGACACCAGACAGTGCAGAATAATGATCCCTAAGGGAAGAGGAAAGAACAAAGTAAGCCCTACAGTGCCCCAGCTCACTGCCTGAGGATAGGTGACAGGCTGCAGCACAAAAAAAAATGGGGGGGGGGGATCAAAAGAAAGCCTAGCAGTCCTTCTTAGTTGAGGAGATAAGCTTTGAAACTCAGTGAGCCAAAGCAGGTGGAATTTACAGACAACGTACCTGATAAAAAAGATTCTACATATGGTACTATTTCCTTGGAGATGCTGGGGATCCAACCTGGGACCTTATACATGCAAAGCATGCGCTCTACCACTGAGCTGCATAGACGCTCAGACCAGTGAAGCAGAATAGAGAACCCAGAAATCACTCCTCAGGCTTACAGCCATCTGATATTGGACAAAGAGAACAAAACATACATTGAGGAAAAGACTGCCTCTTTGATAAGTGGTGTTGGGAAAACTGGATACGCATACGCAGAAGAATGAAACTAGATATTAACCTCTCACCATATACTAAAATCAACTCAAAATGGAATAAAGACTTAAGACCTGAGACTGTAAAATTACTAAGGGAAAATACAGGAGAAACACTTCAGGAACTAGGTCTGGGCACAGACTTTATGAACATGAGTCTGAAAGCACAAGCAACAAAAGAAAAAATAAACAAATGGGACTATATCAAACTAAAAAGCTTCTGTACAGCAAAGGAAACAGAAGAGTGAAAGGACAACCTCCAGCGTGGGAGAAAATTTTTGCTAACAATGCATCTGACAAGGGATTAATATCCATAATATACAAAGAACTCAAGCAATTACACAGTAAAAAAATAAATAACTCAATTAAAAATGGGGCAAAGGAACTGAATAGACATTTTTCAAAAGAAGACATACAAATGGCCAACGGGTACATGAAAAAACACTCAATATCACTAGTCATCAGGGAAATGCAAATTAAAACCACACTGAGATATCATTTCACCCCAGTTAGACTGGCTATAATCAAAAAGAGGATAACAGATGCTGGCAACGGTGTGGAGAGAAGGGAACACTCCTACACTGTTGGTGGGACTGTAAATTAGTACAACCCCTATGGAACAGTATGGGGATTTCTCAACCAACTACAGATAGATCTTCCATACGATCCAGCAATCCCACTTCTGGGTATATACCCAAAGGAATGGAAATCATCATGTCGAAGGGATACCTGCTCTCCCATGCTCATCGCAGTTCTGTTCACAATAGCCAAGATATGGAACCAACCTAAATATCAATCGATGGACAACTGGATAAGGAGAATGTGGTATACATACACCATGGAGCGCTACTCTGCCATAAAAAAGAATGAAATTCTCCCACTTGCAACAACACAAACGAGCTTTGAGAAACTTATGTTGAGTGAAACAAGCAAAGCACAGAAGGCTAAATACCATATGTACTCACTCATAAGTGGGAGCTAAGAGAGAAAGAAGGAAGGAAAAAAAGACTCACAGTGGGGCACTGGACTTGGAAAGGGAGAGAACGTACCTAGGGATACAAAGTGGAGTCGAGGAAATAGGGATACGGAGGGAGGTTGGAGATAAGTGGGGGGATAATTGGGGGGATAACTGGGTGGGGGACAGGGGGTATAATTACAATTTGTGGTAATGGGCACGCTACCAATATGGATCTGGCCATCACATCTTAGGCACAAGTGGTGACAATTTGCTCTGTACCCCATGAATATTCATAACCAATAAAAAAAGAGAGAAAGAAAGATTCTTCATTGAGAAAAGAGTCCCAAAGATACTGGAAGAGTTTCCCTCAAGTCATTGACTAAGCCCAATGAGTACATTCCTGTGAATAAACTACCCAAGGATGGGGAAAGAACCAAGCAAAAGGAGCAGAAGGAATATCCCCAGAACTTACACAGGGACAGGAATAGTTCACGTTCTCACCAGCCCGAATGGAAAAAGCTAATAATTCACAGGGTATCAGCTAGAGCAGTTAGAAGAATATTACCTTAGAAGGGGAGCAAAATTAGCCGTAGATTGAAAACTGCCCTGGTCCCACATAACAAAGCTAAAAAATAAGCCTCAAAAATATCAGAGTTTCCAAGTAACTTAACTGCACCCTAGGAAAAAGCTCCAAAATACTTTAAGGAATTAAACAAACAAAAAAATCGAGCACCCAACCCAAGTATGTAAAATTCAGTGTCTGTCATCCAATCCAAAACTACCACATATGCAAAAAAGAAACAAATTACATAACCAGGAAAAAAAAAATTATTTAAACAGACCAAGAAAAAATGCCAATGACATGGTAAGAGGTAAAGAAAATAAAAAGATCCAAATCTAACTCCCAGATATAAAAAATACAGTATCTGAGATTAAAAAAATACACTAATGGCATTAATAGCAAACACTGCAGAAGAAAAAATTAGTAAATTTGAAGACATAGTAATAGAATCTACCCAAAAGGAAACAGAGGGTAAAAAAAGACTGAAAAAAACAAAAATAATAATAATAATAATAATAATAAACTGTAAGACATAATCAAGTGGCTAAATACATGTAATTGAAATCCCAGAAAAGAGCGTGCATATTAGAAATGAAAGAGGTAGAAGGGAAAAAAATTATCTGAAGAAATAATGGCCACAAATACACTAAATTTGTTCAAGCTATAAGCCCATAAATCCAAACACTCAATAACCAACAATCAGAATAAACATGAAGAAAACCACACCAAGCCACAGCATAATAAAATGGCTCAAAACCAGCTACAAATAAAATCTTAACTGCATCCAAAGGAAACAAAACACATTATGTAAAGAGACACAAATAGAATGACAACAGACTTCTCATCAAAAGCAATGCAAGCCAAAAGACAGTGAAGTGGCACCACTAAAGCAATAAGAATAAAACTGTCAGCCTAGAATTCAATACTCAGCAAAAATAAATAAAGACTTCAACAGACATATAAAAGTAGAAAGAATTCATCACCAGCAGACCAGCACTACAAGGAATGCTAAAGAAAGTCTTTAAGGCAGAAAGGATTGATACCAGATAGAAATTTGGATCTATACAAAGCAATGAAGAGCACTGGGAATCATAAACATGTGTGTAAATATTACTCTTTTTTTTTTTTGGCAACTGGCACAGGGATCCAAACCTGTGACCTTGGTGTTATAAGGCTGCATTCTAACCAACTGAGCTAACCAGCCAGCCCCTAAATACATTTTTAATTTAAAACAAAATTACTGACTAATCAAAAATGATAAAAATGTATTGTGGAGTTCCTAACACACTTAAAAGTTAAATGTATGACAACATTAGTACAAAATCCAGAAGGAGCAAAACACAAAAATACTGTTGAACAGTACAGTACTGTTCCTCCAGTATAAATGAAGTACTATTAAATTACTTCAAAGTAGACTATCATAAGAAGTTCTACTGTAAACCTTAGAGCAACAACTAAAAATAAATAAAAACTAAAAGTATACCTAATAGTTTTAAAAAGATTAAATGAAATTATTAAAATGTTAAATTCAAAAGGAGGCAGAAAAAGAGGAAAAGGGAAATAATAAATAAATGGGAAAAAGTAAACAAACATCAGAATATTAGCTTTAAACTGAACCATATTGAACATGCTTTAAATATAAATGGTCTAAGCATACCACTTAAAAGGCAGAGATTACCAGATTGAATAAAAGAGTAAGACCCAACTATATGCTGTCTATAAGAAAAACACATTAAATTTAAAAAACAAGATATATCAACTTGCATCCAACATTAGAAATGCAAGAGAGAGATTCAATTTGAAGAACATGAAACATGGGATCTTTGTTGAGAGGTAAGAATAGTTGTTTATGCTTTCCCAGAATTTAGGTAAAATAGTCCTTATAAATGATTCCACTTATTTAACAGAAAAAACAAAACCCGTTATGTTAGAAGTCAGGATATTGGTTCTCTTGGGTGAGGTGAGGTGAATACAAGAGGTTAAAAGGGGAGAGCACAAGGGATGCTGGTAATATTATTTCTTAATCTGTTCACTTTGTAAAAATTCATCAAGTTGTACATATATGATTTGTTTTGGGTTTTTTTGTATCTATAATTCAAGAAAAAGTTAGATGAAAAAACTCAATTTCCTTTGAAACAATGCTCACTAAGCAATTTTTGATTAGTAATTTGGAATTTCAGTTACCTCATACTGAGAAAGAGGCACTATGCCACCAGATGAGAAATCAAACCAGCAATGTCATCAGGAAAGAATATTCCTTTCTTAGTCCATTAGTGTTGCTATAATAAAATAGCTGGCACTGGGTAATTTATAAAGAACGGAAATTTATTTCTCACAGTTCTGGGGACTGGAAAGTTCAAAATCAAGGTGTCAGCAGGTCTGGTATCTGGTGAGAGCCTAATCTCCACTTCCAAGATGGCACCTTACTGCTGTATCATCTGGAGGGAAAAAGACTATGTCCACACATGGCAAAAGGGACAGAAGAGCAAGAGGGTACTCCCCTCAAAATTGAAAACTTTTATAAGGGTGCTAATCCCATTCATGAGAGCAAAGCCCTCATGACTTAGTCACCTCCCAAAGCCCACATCTATTAATACTGCTGCATTGGAGATTAAGTTTCAGCATGAATTTTAGAGGGGACATCACTAAAACCACAACCTTTCCCCATTATAATTTTCCATGTTTGTATATTAATTAGTCTTTTGAAAACCTATTTATTGCACCTGAAACTAAAAGATAGTTATGACACTCCTTTCAACGTCTAAAATGAAAAAAACAACACAAAACTGCTGCTGCCTCTACTGGTACTACAACCATATCCTCCATTACCACCACGATTACCATCTATTAAACAATTTATATGCTAGGAACTGTATTAGATGAAATATCTCTAAGGTTACTTAACCACAGTACCTCTACAATTTCCCCTTTCACATTTCAAGAAACTAAAGTTTACTAATGACTTCCCAAAAGTAACACAGCTAGCAAGTATCTGGACCAAGACATATATCCATGTTTCTGACTGAAAGCCTGTGCTCTTTCCAGTATGCCATACTACCACCTCTCCACATCAAGTATGTGTCAACACCATGTAGTGTGATCCCAACATATATACATACATATATATATATATATATATATATACACACACATACATATATATATGTATATATGTATATATATATAGCTATGAATTTTTTTTCATAGTTCTTATATACATGGGTACTTCAAAAAGTTCATGGAAAAATAGAATTAAAAGATAATATTAATCTTTTCAAGAACTTGTTGACAACCCCTCATATAATATCTAACATTTTAGGATTAAATAAAATAGGTACACAATGAGGTCAAAATATTCCATAAAATAATGCATGTTTTATCTATAAAATGTGAACTTTACTCAATATAAATTTTCTTACTACAAATACAATGTTTAAGCAGGCTTGCCTATATCAGACATTGGAAAAAGTGTCTCACAGGGTTATTTATATGTTAATTAAATATAGTATGATAAAGACACACTGCTGTTACAGACAAGTATTTACATATTAATGAAATCTTGACTAGCAAAGACATTATGTAACCAAAAAGAATTACAGAAACTATTTCCCTGAGACAATCCAATTATTCAGAAGATGTTATAATCTACTTAAGAATCGCGTGTTCTAAAATTATTGGTCAAGGTACTTAAAGTTTGGAAGAAAATGAATAATGAAAGAAAAATATCATCTCCAAGAAAAAAGTATCATTTGGTATCACTTGGTAATACTGAATCTGGTAACAGCATGTTTTGGTGGAGAACACATCACTTAAAAAAAAAAGAAAGAACCATTTCAAATGAAAACAGTTTTAAGCCACATTAAAAACATTTGACAATAATTATATCCATGCTAAAACAGTAATGCAATTTAAATTATGTGTTTAAATAATTCCCTATTTCAGGATGTATTTTACTAATGCCTCTCAAATTTCTCTTCCCTAAGAGTAGGATAATCCCTTTTCTGCTTATCTCATAAACATGCTATGAGGTCTATATGCGAAAAATAAAATTGGTTTGCAAACTAAAACACAAACGTTCCATACTCAAACATGAAATGTTTGTCAAATAAAAGAGGAAATTAATGAATTAAGCAGTATACTGTCAATTCTTTAGTACTTCTCAGAGAAATGACCCTAAACCCATTTTCTTTCTTTAAATAAATAGGAAGACAAGAATGAATTCAGTCAGGATCTCAAGTTCCCACAGTGCCAGAGGACATGCAAACTAATTATCCCTGCCATCAGATCCAGACCTTGCTCTCAAAAAATTGAGGATGTTATTTCCTGACAACCACCAGATTATTCCTGCATTCAGAAATTGCCAACATAGGGCCGGCCCGGTGGCGCACTGGATAAGTGCGCCGCTTGGGAAGCGCGGCGGCGCTCCCGCCCGAGGGTTCGGATCCCACATACAGACCAGTTCCCGCTCACTGGCTGAGCGAGGCGCGGGAGCAACACCGGGGGTTGCAATCCTGTTGCCGGTCCCCGGTCCGGTGCGGGGGCAACACTGAGGGTTGCGATCCGTTGCCGGACACGGAAAAAGACAAAAGACAAAAAAAAAAAAAAAGAAATTGCCAACATATCCAATTTGTAACGTATTCTCTGTACTCCTCTCTACTGACAGTCACCTCAGAAGGCCAAATAGTGATTCCAAGCCAAAAATACAAAGCCACTTTACTGTTCTTTCCTCATACTAGCTCAGAAATAAAATGCACATAGAGAATTGAATTTTGATTAGGTAACTAATCAGGTTTCCAATTTTAAACGGAAAAGAAACACTTTTATGTTTCTATTGAGAATCAAAAAAGTAAATGCAAAGCCCTAATCTTTCCATAAATATTTCATCATCCAGCCTACAGTTTAGGTAATAATATTTCATTACAACAATAAAATTATTGTGGTACTAGAATACCTAATAAAAATTGCTTTTTAAAAAAAATTCAGGCAAGAAAAAAAGAAATATTTATGAACAAAACTAGGCTACATAAAATAAAAACAAAAGACCATGCATAGCCAAAGCAATGCTGAGCAAAAAAAAATAACGCTGGAGGCATAACACTACCTGACTTTAAACTATACTACAAAGCTATAATAACCAAAACAGCATGTTACTGGCATAAAAACAGACACACTAATCAATGGACTAGAATAGAGAACCCAGAAATCAGCCCACACACCTACAGCCATCTGATCTTTGACAAAGGCACCAAGCCTATATACTGGGGAAGAAACTGCCTCTTCAACAAATGGTGCTGGGAGAACTGGATATCAATATGCAGGGCAATGAAACTAGACCCATACCTTTCACCATATACTAAAGTCAACTTAAAATGGATTAAAGAATTAAATATACACCCTGAAACAATAAAACTTCTTAAAGAAAACATAGGAGAAACACTTCAGGAAGTAGGACTGGACATAGACTTCATGAATATGAACCCAAAAGCATGGGCAACCAAAAAAATAAACAAATGGGATTATATCAAACTAAAAAGCTTCTGCACAGCAAAAGAAACAATTAACAGAGTTAAAAGACAACCAACAGAGTGGGAGGAAATATTTGCAGAATATATGTCTGACAAAGGTTTAATATCCAGAATACACAAGGAACTGAAACAACTTTACAACAAAAAAACAAGCAACCCAATTATAAAATGGACAAAAAACCAAGTAACCCAATTGAAAAATGGGCAAAAGAGCTAAATAGGAATTTCTCAGAAGAAGATAAACAAAAGGCTAACAGACACATGAAAAAAATACTCAACCTCACTCAACATTTGGGAAATGCAAATCAAAACCGCACTGAGATACCATCTCACTCCAGTTAGGATGGCTAACATACAAAGGATTGTGAATGATAAATTTTGGCAAGGTTGCGGAGAAAAAGGAACTCTCATACATTGTTGGTGAGACTGCAAAATGGTACAGCCTCTATGGAAAATGGTATGGAGGTCCTCAAACAATTTTAGATAGATCTACCATATGACCCAGCTACCCCACTGCTGGGGAATATACCCAGAGCAATGGAAAGCATCAAGTTGTAGGTATACCTGTTCCCCAATGTTCATCGCAGCACTCTTTACAATAGCTAAGAGTTGGAACCAGCCCAAATGTCCATCATCAGATGAGTGGATACAGAAAATGTGGTATATCTACACAATGGAATACTACTCTGCTATAAAAAAGAATGAAATACTGCCATTTGTAACGACATGGATGGACCTAGAGAGTATTATATTAAGTGAAACAAGTCAGGCACAGAAAGAGAAATATCACATGTTCTCACTTACTTGTGGGAGCTAAAAATAAATAAATAAATAAATAAATAAATAAATAAATACACAAAAAGACTGGGGGGTGGGGAGGGGAGAAGACATAACAATTACAATTCCTTGAAGTTGATACAATAACCAAACAGAAAGGACATTGTTGGGAGGGAGGGGGGAGAGGGAGGAGGGAGAGGGGTTTAGGTAATTGACCACAATAATCAACCACATTGTATACTGACAAAATAAAATAAAATTTGGAAGAAAAAAAATTTTTTTCAGGCAAGAAAAAAAGAAGTATTTATGAACAAAACTAGGCTACATAAAAACTTAAGTAAAAAGAGATTCATACTTATTTATTGGAAATCCTCTGTACTAATACATTTTGAACTAACAAATTAATTGGGAACATCTTTTGTTCCAGTGAATAAACAAGATAAGATAGGTGAAAACTGAGGAGGTGAACAATTTAGATTAAATATGTATTCAGATTACTCTTTCCTACTCAAACTTCCCAACATCAAAAATACACTCAAATGACAATACCCACATCTAAATCTTACCTCTTCTAAGAAGGCTTTTCTGATTTACCTCCTTTGCAACAGAAAATAGTCTCTTCCACTCCTAAACTTCTCTCTACTCCTCATACGACATACATTACACTTTAATTTTATGGTAGTTATATCTATACCTAACATGTCTGATCTTCCCAATTAGATTACAATTTATCTTTAGACATGGGCCACGTCTGAGTCATATTTGCATCCACCTATTCAATCTAATATAATGCCTTATATTAGAATTATAATACAAGTATTCTCTAATTTTTTATTGAAATAATAACACAAAATCTTATATAACTCATACATCTTAAGCTGTTCTTTTAAGGAAAATGAAATAATATAAAGCAATCAAAAATAATTCAACTACTAAGTTGAAAGCTGCCTAAAGTCATCTTTGACTTCAGTAAAAAAGATAGTTCGAATTATTTCATTTCTGAAAAACCACAAACTAATGCAAATTATCAAAACATATTTAATTTGAAATTAAAAGTATAATAAAAAGTAGACTTTTATCTACCTTTCAGTTGTGAAAAACTGGAATAATGCCATCTGGTATTTTTATTTATTTTTATATTTTTTATTTATTTTTTTTTTTTGTCTTTTGTCTTTTTCCGTGTCCGGCAACGGATCGCAACCCTCAGTGTTGCCCCCGTACCGGACCGGGGACCGGCAACGGGATTGCAACCCTCGGTGTCGCTCCCGCGCCTCGCTCAGCCAGTGAGCGGGAACCGGTCTGTATGTGGGATCCGAACCCTCGGGCGGGAGCGCCGCCGCGCTTCCCAAGCGGCGCACTTATCCAGTGCGCCACCGGGCCGGCCCCCATCTGGTATTTTTAAAGGCAAATTCTTTATTAATGATTAAGTTGTAAGGAAAATAAATTTGACCTAAATTAAATTTGTTCTAGTGGGAATTTCAATAAAAGGTATATTGATGTTTTGCTTTTATGGCATAAATTTTATATTGTTGTAATAACAGAAAAAGTCTCCATGTTTGGCTATTCAAATCTAAAAGTTGTAAAACAAAATATTAGAAGATATATTAGAAGTTCCTTTCAGTTTGGATGCCCCATTTACCACCAAAAGATGAAAAGGTTCTCCATAAGAAATCAGGCAATGATAGTTACGTAACCTCCCATCTCAAACTAGAACTCATTTTCATCTTTTATTTAAGAAAAAGTTTTACAGCATAAATAGAAATATGACCCACAGATAGAAAGCCACTCTAAATCTTATTTAATCCTAATACTGTATTAATTTCACTAAAAGTGTATCACACCCTGAGGACATTATGCTAAGTGAAATAAAACAGTCACAAAAAGACAAGCATTTCCACTTACATGAGGCACCTAGAATATTCAAATTCATAGAGACAGAAAGCAGAATGGTGGTTGCCAGGGGCTAAAGGGAGGTGAAAATGGAGAGTTGTTTAAAGGGTGGAGAGTTTAGATTTTGTAAGATAAAAGAGTTGTGGAGATTGGTTTGCCCAGCAATCGGAACGTACTAACCGTTAGTAAACTGTACACTTAAAAATGGTTAAGATGAAAAATTTTATGTTACGTGTATTTTACTACAACCAAATTTTTTAAAAATTAGAATTAAAATTGTATCATGATCAAATGGTCCTAATGGCCTCTATAGTCAACAGAGTCAAAATAAATAATTTAAGAAAGGGCTGGCCAGTTAGCTCACTTGTTTAAAACACGGTGCTGATAATAACCAAGGCCAAGGGTTTGGATCTCCTTACTGGCCAGCTGCCAAAAAATAAATATAAAATAAAAAGAATGCACAAAAATTGTATTCACTCTGAATAAGACTGCAGAAGAACACAATTAGTATATTACCACACTTATAATCTGAAGAAGTCAAAGATAGGTTTCCTTTCCAAATTCAGTTTCAAAGAGAACACTTTTTACTGCATCTTATTCACTTTACCACACCAATCCCTTGTATTTTCCAAATCGCCTCACATAACAATCATTTATTCATTCAATAGTTATTAACCATTATTACATGCATGCACTATGTTCACAGAACTTTGGGAGATATGTGTTAGTCTTGTTTAAAAAAAAAAAAAAACTTGCCACAGGATACTACAACCTCTGAAAACAGAAAAATATCCTCCAAATTGGTCACCAAAAGGCCTCCTAGCTTTGGGTGAGTGACAATGACTATCAGTAAGGAAAAAAGGATGTATAACTTCTTTATGTGATGGCACTTCCCAGTGAAAAATGGGAATGGGAAAATTCCTGGAGACCCTGCATTTTCTGCTGCATTATCAAGTGGGGCAGAGAGCACAAAAGGGACAAAGGCCTAAGAAAAGCAAGAATGATTTAGGGTTAGCAAGGGAATAAAATGCCAGAGACAAACACTTAAAGTATGCAGTCCTAGGTCTGCAGGTCACAGCGAAGAATGCTTCTGCCAATTGACTTGTCATACAATTTGCCATACTGTTTTGCAAGGTTGTTCTACATGAAGGCAGGTGAGAGTGATTTGTATGCTCTAAGAGAATAGCAGCTTCTGAATATGGGGACTAAGTATATAATGACATAAGACTGGGTTGGCATTTTATCTGATCTAAACCACTGGTGACCTAAAATTATTCACTTAGCCACTCTTTATTTTTATCCTTAATTATATGTCACATAAAGGTAAACTAAAAGAAAAGAATAATTAGAAGTCAGAAGATAATTCATCGCACATTCAGAAAGGAAAATGGAAACATCTAAAAACATTTTCACAGTTCACTGGATTGCAGTCCATCCACATGTTACTGCATGCTTTTCATAGCCAAACTCACTCATCAAATAATCTAACTACATTTAGATATTTACAAGTGAACAATCCACCAAGTTACCATAGTAACAGCTTTTCTAGGATGATGATGAGAATGAGGTGCTCTACATACTCTATTTCCATCAACAGTTTTGCCACTTACACGTAAAATACTCTAAATATTGCAATATCTCCAACTACATTGAATATAATTCAACCTTTTCTTGCTGATTCTGAAGATAATCCAGGAATATAAATATGAGTATCAATTCTCACTGTCTAGTAAATATGTAAGTATCAAAGAATTTCTTGACTGATGGATACTGAACAACAGAGTTTATTTCCACATATTAAAAGTAAATGAAGTCTACATACAATGTGGTATCCTGGACTGGAGCCTCAAACAGAAAAAGGAATTAGAAAAAAAAACTGGTTAAATCTAAAATAATCTCTAGTTAGTTCATAGTACTGTACAATAAGTTCTAATATAAAGTTTTAAAAAAGCAAATTTGTTCCAATGAATTTATGTATTAGAAAACAACTTAAGCATAACACAAATTTTGCTTGCTGATACATAATTTCATCCTTGAGAAGCATTAGATAAGCACAGAAAACTGCACCCAGATAACCCAAGCCACGTCAGATTCTGTGTGTAAGCACATTCCCAAAACGTCACCCAGTCACCTCAGTTCACTGCGTGTGTTAGAAGCCAGTCGCATCCACATCTGGTGCTACAACTTTCCAGCAGATTTCTGATCACCCTCCTTCCTCCAGTTCCTAATAACTCACCATTTGCAAGTCTTCTGACACCCACTTCCATAAGCAAAGTCTTTTTCAGGTCTTTTTCAAGATAAAGAGCCATATTTTAGTATTTATGTATTTCTTAACCATTTAACATGTGGAAACTATGTTGTAATTTTTATTAGGTTCCTAACTTTGTCCCAGTGAACAAAGATTTTGAGTGTTGTGCCGCATTAACCCCATTTTTTTCCACGTGCCCTGTGGTTTTCACTGAATGATTCTACATAGTGCAGTGATATTTTAGAAATGCATGTGTCACATTATAGCAGAACTGACCACTAGTAATTTCTTATTTTGACAAATGTACTATGATTATGTAAGAAGAAAAGAGAACCTAGGTGAATAGTATACAGGAATTCTCTGTATTATCTTTGCATCTTTTCTGTAGAAGTTTAAAACAGTAAGTATATGAACATATAAGTATATAAGGCCAAGACCTTCATATGGGATTCTGCACTAATAACAACTGCTAACACTTAAATAGCACTTACTTGGTGCCAAGCCTATTCTCTGTGGTTTATATATGATAATTCATTAATTGTTCTCACAACACCGTGAAGTAAGTGCTATCATCATCCCCATTTTACAGATGAGAAGACTGAATGCAGTTAAGAAACTTACCCAAGATCACATACCTAGGCTACTAGATAGGCAAAGCTCTTACCCTTATGCTACACTATTTTACAGCTTTTTAAAACTATAGTATATTCATCATTATGAAAAGATTTTACAATTTTAAAAAAAGGCAAAAATGAGAAACCTAAATAATTTTCCAAACTGTGCTATAAGCACTCACCAAAAAATACCAAAAGTAAAAAAAATTCTCCTTTTTACAGAAAATGTGAAAGCTAATACATACTATAAGAAATGCCACTTTTACACTTTAAAACAGCCAACTAGAATATAAAGTCTAAACATTTTATAGTAATGACAAACTAAGAATAGTTAGCTAACAAAAAGACAGCACCTGTGACAGAAAATGTAATTTCAAAGTTTTACAAAACTTGGTCAGATTTCATCAGTGTCAAATATACATGATGACTTAAGAATTACAATATAAAATAAAAACATAGTGCATACCATAGAAGTTTCCAAGCCAACATAATCATAAAATTTGGTTCAATCAAAATTGATTAATCAAACTTTGGTTAAATGCCAAGGCAAAAAGTTCTGCCAATGGGATCTCGAAAGAGAGTAGGGAATAAGTCAACTTGTTGGCATAACTTACTGTTGCTTTTCAAACTTTTATATAAGTTGAATTCTAAAATTTAAAATTCTATCTACCCTTCCTTGCACTTAATGTGCAATTCCTAAGTCACTTATTGATTCAAAAAATACTGAGTTACTGCTTTGCACCAGGCATTGTTTTAGGCACTGAGACTACATTAGTGAGCAAGATGCAAAGTCCTTCCTTTATGGATTTTATATTCATTCATTCATTCAACAAGTATTTGCTGAGTGCCCACAATGTTCCAGGCACTATTCTAAGTCCAAGGGATAAAGAAGGGAACAAAACACACAAAAATACCTGTCCTACTGAGCTAACATTTTAGAAGGGGAAACAGACAATAAATATAATAAATAAGTAAAACACAAACTAAATTAGATAATGAAAAATTCTACAAAGAAAATAAAGCAGGGAAGGAGAATTTAAAGTGAGGGTAAAAGTTTAAATAAAAGTCCAAGGAAGATCACATATAGTAGAGAAGACAAACAACCATACAATATGTTAGATATAAGTGCTATGAAGAAAAAAAAAAAATAGGTAAGGGCAAAAAGAGTGAGGGAGGAGTAAAGGCTATTGGAAAAAGTGTGCCCAGGGAAGGCCTTCCTGTAGAGGTAGTCTTTGCATACAGACACTGAATGAAGTCAGTCACATGATGATATGGGAGAAGGGAACAGCAGGGTACACTAACATCAAAAACACTAAGGCGGGAGCAGGCTTGGCATGTTCAAGGAATAGTTAAGAGGCCTGAGTGGTAGAAGTGGAGAGAGCAGGAGAACTACATGCAACTTTCCTTCACACAGTTAGACAGTCATTCTGCATTTTTGAAGCCATGCATTTAGAGTTTAGTGACTTGTTTCAAATCAATTCAACAGATTATTAAAAAGTCATTACTTGCAAAATACAAGTAGAAGGGATAAAGGGAAGAGAAAGCAGAAAAAAACATAGGTTGTGCCACTGAGCAATGTATACAAGGGAACTTCAAAACTTTCATGGAAAAATAAAATGAAAAGATAAATATAAAAAAACATAAACTTCTCAACATAAGCTCCATCAAGTTCAAGACACTTTTTTTTTTTTTGAGGGGGAGGGGGACTGGTAAGGGGATCACAACCCTCGGCACAGTGTGGTCTGCACCACACTCAGCCAGTGAGTGCACTGGCCATCCCTATATAGGATCCAAACCCGCAGCCCCGGCACTACTAGTGCCGCACTCTCCCGAGTGAGTCATGGGGCCGGCCCTCAAGTGATGATACCAGCTATTTAGACCACTTCAAAAGAACAAAGGGTCCTGGGAATTTAACCATGTCAAAGCAATCTTTTTTACATTATCAAACAAAGAAAAAAAATGGATGACCTTTAGAGATTTTTTTAAGATCAGGAAACAAAGAATCCAGAAGAAGCCAAATCAGGACTGTAAGGTGGATGCCTAATGATTTCCCATCAAAACTCTTGTAAAAGTGACCCTATTTGATGAGAGGAATGAACAGGACCGTTGCTGTGGTAGAGAAGGACGTGCTGGTAAAGGTTTCCTGGGCATTTTTGTGCTTAAGCTTTGGCTAATTTTCTCAAAACACACTCATAAAAAGCAGATGTTATCATTCTTTGGTCCTCCAGAAAGTCGATAAGCGAAATGCCTGAGAATCCCAACAAAATGTTGCCATGACCTTTGCTCTTGACCAGTTTGCTTTTGCTTTACCTGGACCACTTCCACCTCTTGGAAGCCATTTCTTTGATTGTGTTTTATCTTCGGGATCATACTTGGTAAGCCCTATTTCACTTCCTGTTACAATTCTTCAAAGAAATGCTTCAGGAACTTGATCCCACTTGTTATAATTTTCCATTGAAAGCTCTGATCTGTGCGCAACAGTTTTGGTACCCACTGAGCAGAAAGTTTGCTCAACTGTAATTTTTCAGTCAGAATTGTGTAAGCTGAATCAACTGATAGGTCTATAGTGTTGGGAACTGTTTCTGCTGTTAATCATTGGTCCTCTTCAATCAGGGCACAAACGATTAATTTTTTTCTTCACAAACTGATGTGAATGGCCTGCCACTGTGGGCTTTGTCTTCAACATCATCTCATCCTTTTCAAAACAAATTATCTGTATGTAAACTTCTGATTTCTTTGGGGCACCGCCCCCATTAACATTCTGTAAAGCATTAATGATTTCACCATTCTTCCATACAAGCTTCACCATAAATTTGATGTTTGTTCCTACTTCAATTTTAGCAGAATACATGCTGCTCTGATAGGGGATCTCTTCGAACTCATGTCTTATCCTTCTTTGTGCCTCAAACTAGATCTTGTTCAAACATGTTATAACAAGTTAGTAGAATTTATTTTGGTGCCAAAAAATTTTGAAAGCCATGCATAGTGTTTTCATAATATGCATTTTCCATGAACTTTTTGGCAACCCCTAGTACTCTCAAAAAAAAAAGAACAACAACAAGGAATACACACAAAAAATTCAACAGCCATTCAAGTCAGTCAAGGAGAGACAAGATCACTTTATTAGTTTTCAACATTGCTACTGAGGAAAAATAAGAGAAAGCAGCAAATGCTGTAAAGATTTATTTAGGGTATTTTCAACTCTTATTTGTTCCTCAGTTTGAAAACAGGATGCTGTAAGCAGGAATTTCTATTGGTCTATAAAGCATCCCTGATAACATCTGCTGAAGAGAAACTGTATTTTACTGATTCTTAAATCCTTACCACACTGCCCAGCACAGCAAACTTAAGGTAATCATCAGCAAATGATAAGCAGATAAGTAGAGAGATGTATTCATGTCCCAACAAATCAGACACTCTGTGGTCATCTGACCTAACGGTTCCAAGAGACTTGAAAATGAATATCAACTAGTCAAAAAACCATCTTCAAAAAGGAAATAATTTCTATGAACATATCTTATTGACCTACATTTCCATTAGGGTAAAACTCTGAATATGGTAAAAGAATACAAGCCTTAACAATGGGTTAAAACAGCCATTGAACTTTTCAGACCATTACAGCCTTAGTAAACATCAACCTGGGGCTTCTCCCATGTTAGCAGGTGAAAGTCTATCTGCTGCACTCCCTTTGAGACACCCTATAATCTCTTTTTAAAATACTAGAAGGTAACCCTAAATTTATTCAGTCAGCAAACTTTTTCAGAGCACTCACTACACAAGCACCACCCCTAGGCCCTGGAGGTCCAAACAGAAGAAAGGGATAGTCTCTGCCTTTAAGACTCGCTTAGGGGTTGAAGGCTGGGCATTTGTTAAAGAAGGGTACAAAAAGCAGAAAGACAGAAATAAAAATGAATAGCCATAATACAATATAAGAAGTGTTATACTACAAGAATGAACAAAGAATTATAATAGTATAGGGAATGGAGTAACTTAGGGAAGACACAGAAGTGACTAAGCCTAAAGCATAATTGTGGTTTTGCTTTATAGCAAAGTATAGAGACATTAGTATTAAAACCTATTGTTTTTTCTCACTCTTCATGACTAGAGAAAAAAAATACTTAATGTGAAAAAAAATTCACATTTCTTGAGGGAAAAAAAAATAATAAATCTGTATTTCTTAATCATTTAAAAATTAATGTAACTCAAGGACTCACAAGAAATCAGAGTCTCTTCAAAGCTTGTCTGAGTAACATATCTTAAACAATGATTCAAAATAACTTTATTTTCTAATTACCCTCTGCTGCAATATAGTATAACTAAAGAATTTATCATAATTTAAATAGCTTTTTGTGGCAGACCCCCTAAAGAAACACAGGGCATTCAAAGATAGTGTAGCACTGGGCATTGCACAACTATTTTGCACACCAATTCTGAAATTTCAGGTTAAAATCAAATGTTTACCTAAGCAATCATCAGAACACAATAAAAATAAATGTATTCAAGCTTAAGGAGAAATTAGGTTTTAAGAAAAATTAAGAGACAGTAGCCCTTTTCTCTATACTAACAATTTACAGATGAAAAACTCATTTCCATTCAAACTAGATCTATTTTGCAAAGAGCCAGAGAACAACAGATAGAATTATATTCTGAAATATACATAAATATATATTTACAAAATATATTCACATACCACTATACAGCTCTAAAATTATTTGAAAATGGAAAAGGAATCCCAAATTTTTTCTTTTTCTTTACTTTTATAAGAACAAATACTTTTCTAGTACTAAGAATAATGCGAAATAAGGAGTTTAGAACATATTTTTAGAGCATAGTGACCTATAACTCTAAATAAATATAGGTTCAAATCCGGGCTGAATATACACACACAGACTTTAGCATGCTACTAAACCTCTGTAAATCTCAGCTTTCTGTAATAATGAAGATAATATCAAAAAAATTATTTGGAGACCAGATATAAGTATGTACCACGTACATAATAATTACTTTATAAATGTTGATCATCATCATCATTAACAACAAAGCCTACAAAGGTGATATTGGGTGGAGGCAGCAGGGGAGGAATGAGGAAGCCAAATGAATCCCAATCTCAATAACATCTCTTAACACTGTAAGTTTCCAGTAGCTAAAGTTAGTAACAGTGATTTCGATGAGAGCTGTCATAATCTGTTACAGTGTTTTACACTTTACATGCAGATTTCATATATATCAATTCATCGGTTACTAAAAATATGCAATGTGAGTAAGCAAGACAGGAACTGTTAGCTCATTGGAAAGATGAGTATACACAAATTCAGAAAAGATTAATCATGTAATTAATAATTGAGCCACATTTACTAGTGAACTAGTTCACTGTATGTAATAAAAAATTTCACCATGGATATGTCTTATTACTCTTTTGCCTTCTGCATCTATTTGGTACCTGATCTAAGCAAGTTATGCTCTATTCCTCTCTTCTCCCAGGTGCCATTCAGGCCTGAGGCTAATGGCCTACACACATCTTTGAGCTATGCACTGGGGCAAATATATTCTCTTTACTTCATTCTCATGAAGAGATGTTCTGGCTCTAGAAGACCACCAGGTAGTAATAATGGGACTCAACAATTCCACCCAGTCTTACAGTCTATGTCACACACTATAACCCAATTGTCAGATAGCCTTGAAGTGAGATAAGGAGCATCAGTCTAACTAATAACAGTGGTATTTTGCTCTCCCATTTGTCTTGGTGTCTCTGGAATTTCATATGGAGAAAGGGTTGTTGAGCAAAGCAGGATGCATTCTCGATTCCCCTGGACTTTCCACCTGATATTGTCAAAACTACACATCAATTTCTAAAAGATACAACTAATTCAAGCAGATACTGTTATCCTAAAAACTGTTCTTACCCAGAAAATAGTACATATTGAGTACATAGCAATAAAATAAGGAGGCTTTCAAAAAAAAAAAAGAGGAAAGGTTGTATTCATTCAGTTAAGGTGATCCTGTTATGCTAGAAAAATTTCAGCTTCAGGATCATTTAAAAATAAGTTAAAAATAATGTAATTATAAGGGAAAAAAATTTTTAAAGAGACTACATTAAAATTATTGTCTTTTAAAGTTAAGATCTTTATCCTGGAACAAAAAATTGTTATTATTTAGAAAGATGGTAAAATTTAGTCAACATACCAAGCTTCGGGCAGCAAAACAGAATATTCATGTGGAGACGTAGTCTCTGGAAAGTTGGAGAGAATTGCAAGGCGATGAGGAAGCAGGTCAGAGCCATGATAAGTAAACAGAATTTCTAGGGCTTGTACGTTACTTTCCTGCATAAAAGACAAGGAGCAAGTTTCTAATGTGAACCTTAAAAATAAAGGAGGCATTTATATGACAATATTCAAAAATTTTTAATTAACTCCTTTATGTAGTTCTGACATGAAGTGTTTTGAAATAGTCCTGATTTTTCCTAGCTTGTATGACCTTTTTCAATCTAATGCTACATCAAGTATTTATTTTTAAAACTCAGTGATGAATAAAAATTTTAAAAATATAATTCATTTTTCTCTACATTTATCAATATTACAACAAAAAAGGAAATGTAATGGTACATACACGTAATAACATTAACTGCATAGCTCAAAGATTTAGAATATGTGAATAACTATAATTATTTTATTTACAAATAAGAACTTACCCGAGCGTAAGTTCTTGCTGAGAGAACAATATTCTGACTTCTGAACTTCTTAAAGAATTCAGCATCATATCTCTGTTCAGATGCATGAGGCACTCCCAGGATTTCCTGAAGTGAAACAGTGATTTAATAAAAAGACTTTTCATGTTTTGTGGGTGACAAGAAAATACTACAAACCTTTGCAACTCTGCTTGCCTGAATAAATAAGGCCTGAATTAATTAATTTCAACTATCAACTATTAACTAAAGTACTATATCTGCATTCTTGCCTTTATTTTGAAAAGGGCCATATATTTAAATGCTGTTAATTAAAAGACAATCCAGAAGCAAATGGCATAGGTAGTAAAAATTAAATTAATTATAGTAGGATAACCAAAATCAACCACCTGGTAAAAACAAATAAGCAATGACAAATAACATGATCATGCATTATCAGCACCTGTTCCCTCTGAATAAAAACTTTAGGTTAATTATACAACTGCTAGAGCAATCTATATGAAATGCAGATTGAACTACTCATTCATTCAACAAATATTTACTGGGTGTACACTGTGTGCTAGGGGTACTTTAATGGGCATCAGAGACACATTGAACAACACACTTTCTCTGCCCTCCAAGTAGCTTAAAATCTAGAAGGAAAGACGAACAGGCAAATAGGAACAGATAAGAGGGACACATAAGAAGGTGTCACGACTAGTTCTGGAGGACAAGGAAGGGTTCCCAGAAGTAGCCCCAAGCTGAAACATAAGAGACAAAGAGAAGACGGCCATGGGATTGCGAGTGCAGGTCTCGTGACTACAATACATGAGTTAGAGCTCATGTATGCCATACTTAATGCTGATCCCCAGATTCCTAGCACACTGCCTGTCACAAAATAAACGACCAATAAATATTAGCTGACTGAATTAATATACTGAGATAGAAAATAGAGAAGAATGAGAAGTTTGGAGGAGGTAAGGGAGGGAAGGTGGAGAGTTGAGAAATTCACTTGCAGACATGTTGAGTCTGGAACTATATCACCTCTAAAATGATCTACCAAGTATGTGGATATACAGTACAGATCAGGAGTTCTGGACAAAGAGATGAGGTAGAGATATATGATGTGGAGGTATTAATACAGAAGTGAGTATGACTCCAAGGAAGACTACCTTGAGAAACAATATCATTTAAAGGATAAGCAAGGAAAAGAGAATCTGTATCTGAAAAGCAGATGGAGGTGAACAGCCAGAAAAGTAAGGGGGGGAAAAAGTGATAATTTAATGCATACTCATGGAAACCAAAGGAAGAAAGCATTTCAAAAATGTTCTCAGTTCCTTGACTCCTCCATCCATGACAATCATTTCCATTATCTCATCTCAGGTACACATCCCATGACCAAACCCTGGATCTCTATCATCAGCAAAAGGCACTCTCTGGAACATCTCAACGTCAAGAACCAACTCTGTGGCCACCTGCTCCTATTCGTCCAGCTCATATACTAGGTGGCACTCCAAAAATTCCACAACCTCACTAACGCATCCAATCAACTGACCCCATGTCTTTGTTCATCTTCCATCTACCCTCAGTCTCTTATCTCTTCTATTCAGTTTAAAGTCCCTGGTCCATCATTATAAAAGGATTTCTTCAATCCCTTGCCTCTCCCTTTACCACACTCACCTGGCAAAAATCAACTGTGACTCCTGAACACAAGCTACCAAAAGTCACTAGAGAAATATTACAAAACCAAGCTGACTGTTCCCATTCTAATTTCAAGATCTCAACATTGACTGTATCCCAATTCAAATGAACCAATTATAAAAAAAAGCATTAGTGAGGCAAAAGGGAAATCTGAACATGAAGATGATATTAGGGAATTGCTACCAATCTTATTAGAAATAATAGTGTCATTGTGGTTATATTTTTATTATTAAGTCCTTATCAGTTAGAGATGTATACTTAAGCATTTATCGGTAAAATGATAAGATATCTGGAATTTCTTTGAAAATACTTAAGTGAAAGAAAAGGCAGGAATGGGAAGGTAGAGAGAATAAAAGATACAAGACTGGCAAATGTTGAAAATGGAGGACACTGAGCAATGAGCACATCAGGGTTCATTACACTATTCTCTATATTTTTATAAATGTTTGAAATTTTTTTATAATAAAAAGCTAAAAAATTGATAAACTCAAGACAACAAAATTCAAATACATATTCAGCACTGTTCTTCAGTGACTATTACATTTCCCTAAGAAGTTTTCTTTCCTAGTCTCTGTTAGAAACTTTTTCACAACTCTTTCATTCTTTCCAGACCCCCAAAATCCTCTTCCCCATCCTCCCTTCTCAGCTGAAAACCTCACATTTTTAAATTAACACTACCAAATGGGAAGTCCCTCACTTTCAATCCACCAAAACCATAAATCTACCTGCATCTTGCCAGTATGATTTTCCTTCCTTCCAGTTAGACCAAAAAGAAACATATCTCTTCTCCTAAAAATACCTCAAAACTCCACCCATGCTTTAGATCCAGTTTCTACTCCATTTCTATTTTTTTCTTGTGTGTGTGTGTGTGTGTGTGTGTGTGTGTGTGTGTGTGTGTGTGTGTGACCAGCAAGGGGATTGTAACACTTGGTGTGGTGTTGTCTGCACCGCGCTCAGCCAGTGAGCACACAGGCCAACCCTATATAGGATCCGAACCCGTGGCCTCGCCGCTCCCAGCGCCGCTGTGCTCCTAGCGCCGCACTCACCCGAGTGAGCCACGGGGTTGGCCCTCTACTCCATTTCTATAATCATGCATGTATCCCCTCTTTCTCCTGTTCAGTAAATTCCTCCTCACCCCTCTACTGGCTTTTTCCCATTAGCATACAAATAATACTTCTTCCTTCTACTTTAAAAACAACCCTTAAACTCATGTCCCCCTCTAGCTACCACCATCTTCTCTGCTCCCCTGCACAATAAAACTTCTTCAAAGTGCTGCCCACAACCACTGTCTCAACTCCTCCCTCCCCATTCTTTCCTAAACTCTCTCAACCTCTCACAAAAATTCAAGTCCTTACCCAGCATCTGACATTTCCAAATATGGCCACAAATTACTGTAATCACATCACCACTGTTCTGCACCACCCCCACTCCCCACATCCAAGTCCAGCTAGCCTGACTTGCTTAGTTTCTCAAGAGCAGACCATCTTCTTCCAAAGCCAGTAGGCCTTTCTACAGCACACTGATTATCAGCATAGGATACCAATCAGAGACCTGGTTATAAATTCTTGCTTCCTCTTTATTTGGACAAATTACTTTCTCTAAACCTCAGTTTTCATACCCATAAAATTGAAAGGATAAAATTCAAAGGACTGTTGGGAAATGATCTGGATAAAGTACATAAGACCATGACTGACAAAGTGAAGTCCTCAACAAACGAGTTGGTATTTCTTAAGGTATTCTCTTACCTATTAGTTCTTTCAACAGATATTTACTGAGCTCCTCAACGAGCCAGGTACTATTCAAGCTCCTGGAACAAAGCAGTGAATAAGACAAACCCCTGCCTTTATGGAGATTCCATTCCAGTGTCTCCTGTACAGTACTCCATTGCTCCTGAAATCTGATTTTCTTTTTTTAAGAACTAGTTGAAATATTATTTCCTATATGGAGTCTTCTCAGAAGAATTTAATGTTTCTCTCCATTATGCCCCCTCATCAATTTTTTTATACCTTTATTATCATCATTTAATGACTATATAATGTGGACCCCATGAAGACTGTTCCTTGTTCTTCTTTCCGCCTCCAGCAATGGCATAATATCTGGCATATAGTAGGCACTCATGTAAAATTTAAATGAATTCATTTTTATCTCATTTATCACAGAATTAATAAAATAAGTTTTGCCTTAAGACTAAAACACAATGCCCATCTCTACCACTATCTGATCAGCCATTATATCTGAACATTTTCATCACTAAGTTATAACAGCAAATTCATCAAATTCACCTACTTTTTTTTCCCAAAAGCTTAGCTTAATACCTTAAAAAAGAAGCCTCAATAAATACTTTAAATGTGACAATTATAATGTAATAACAAATGTACTTACTACTGTCATTTGGGGAATAGCAATTCAACAACTATAGAATAATGAAAGAAAATTAACTAAATAATCAAACACTAAATATTTTAGGTACCTTTTTTTTTTAAAGATATCATCAGTAAAACTAAAGCTAATTATAAGAATAATGAACTACAACTATATAGATTTCCACAGTTCACATACGTTTTCAAATATTACCTCAAAATATCAAAGAACTCAGACACAGTAAAAGGACATGCTTTAAAGTGATATGACCATCCAGCAGCCAACCTAGTCGTACCTATAAATAATATTATTAGGAATTTTTCATAACATATTATTAGGAATTTTTCATAACTTGTTTGCAAAAAGTGATATACTTATTACCAGTGTTTTCTAATTACCACAGAAACAGCCCTCTTTTAGAATTTTGTTTGAAAACATTTCAATTATGTCAGCAGGGTGGGGGGATCAAAGGCTTTTGGATTTGCCTGCATAGTCAGAAGTACGAAACACCTCCATTGTTCTCAGGATGGGCATCACATTATTAGATGTGACATTTACTGAATGCCTACTGTGCACCAGTGCCAACAGAGGTACGCCCACAGAAGGAAGGCGTAATAGATTGCCTGAGGTAGTAACCTTGAAGTGAAGTCAAACTTCAGTAGTTAGAAATTTATTTTAAAACCTGGGTCACTTCAGTTATGAAGGTGTTGTGAAAAAGCAATCTAAACTATGCATGTTTATTGAAATGTGGCTCATTTCCATTTACACCTTTAACAATATCTAAATTGGTCTTACAGTACAGAGTGCTATTGAAATGCCCAGCATGAGGACATCTGTGTCCCTGAATACACAAATATGAAGTGTACTGCTTGTAAGTTCAAGTGTCTAATTTAGGCCCTAATTAGGATCAAAGATCAACTAAATTCAACCCACTAACAAATCACTATAACAAAACAAGTTAGTAGTATTCATATTAAGATGCTTAAAACCTGAGGTAGGGCCGGCCCGGTGGCGCACTCGGTAGAGTGCGGCGCTTGGGAGCACGGCGGCGCTCCCGCCGAGGGTTCGGATCCCATATAGAGACCGGTCTGCTCACTGGGTGAGTGCGGTGTGGGCGCAACACCGAGGGTTGCGATCCCGTTGCCGGTCGTGGTACGGGCGCGACACCGAGGGTTGTGATCCCGTTACCGGTCACGAAAAAAGACAAAAAGGAAAAAAAAAAAACCTGGGGTATGCCAAAATTTGGCACTGGAAACAGCTATGTGTCATTACCATAAAATCAAACACCGAGGGTTGTGATCCCGTTACCGGTCACGAAAAAAGACAAAAAGGAAAAAAAAAAAAACCTGGGGTATGCCAAAATTTGGCACTGGAAACAGCTATGTGTCATTACCATAAAATCAAAATACAAAATAGAAGTAAATGAAAAGAAATGTAAACCTAGAAAACGTAGATGCACTGAAATGGCTAAAGCATTTCCATTCCCTTATCTAACGAAACAACTTCTGGCCTTTCACAATCTCTAATTTTTACCAAAACTAGTACACAAGAGAAACTCCTTCTGTAAAAAAAAAAATAATGTTTCCCATATAAACAGTTCTAAAGACCAAGAATATCAGATGTTAGGGCAGCCATACCATTTATAATGACAGATCATATAAACGTAATTGGTTTGATTAAAATTATTCCTTACTTCATATGTTGCAAGTCGATCTAAGTAGGTTAATAATTTCAGTCTGCAACGGCAAAGTTCCTTTTGTTCCAGTGTCAACCTGTTTTGAATAATTGTATTAGGCCACTTATATTTACATAGAAGTACATTTCTCTATAAGTTAAAATAGAATGAAAGTGGTTAATACTCCATTCACTCCAAAATTCATGGTATAGTACACAAAAGCACAAGAGTAAAATAATATTAAATACATTTGATTTAAGTTGCTGAAGTAAGTTAGAGTATTTATCACTAGTAAAGAACACACTGAAAAGAACAGTTACTTTAAAAAAAATTATCAAATGAACAGTAATTAATCATTTACATTGAAAAGTTCACTAATTTAAATAGCTCTTGTCTCTTCTTAAATTCCTTTTCTTTTCTATTCTTCGCAGGTTCTTCATCAGGTGGTGAAAGTTCCTCATAGGAGATACCGTCAATGTCTATTTCACCAGGTAATGTAAATCTACAAGAAAAAAATAAAACACAAATCTAGTTTGGTTAATTTTTTTAATTTCATGTAGTGAAAAGCTGCTTTCTCCTACTTCGACTGATTTAATTATGCTGACTTCCACAGAAACATCTAATTATTTGAAAAAAACTTTTGCAAAGTGATTCATTCATTATATTCATAGGACAGGCAAAAAGTCATCAGTAATCATCACACACAGAAATTAGAAAATCAAGAAAATGAAAACTATTTAAGAAAACATGTGGGATTATACTCATCCAATGTGAAACAGCCTAAGCAGAAAATGTTGCCCACAGAGTTTACTATTTGAATCACTTCTATTTAAGATCTTAAAATGAATGTCAGTTTCATTCTCAGATATACTATCACATCTATATTACAAAAGAAGTTCCAAATATCTGATGAGCAAAAGCTCACCAAATAATGTAACTACTATTATTATTAACTGACATTTGAATGGTGTTTAAAAGTTTATGAGATGCTTTCACAAGATACATAATTTAATCATTCAGAGTAATTCTGTGAAGGAAGAATGATCCTACAGTTAAGGGAAGGGAAGCTCAGACTTGTCTAAGGTGGCTGACTAGTAAGCAATTTAGAAACGGCCAGCATTCAATAAATGTTGTAGAACCTGACATTTCGTCAGCATCAAGCTATCACATGCAAACATATTTAACATAAAGAAAAAAAGCTGTGACCTCAGATAACAAAGAAGTGACTAAAGCAACTGCTTCATTAAGAAAAGTTCATCTAGTCCAAAAGCTCAGCTTAAAAGTTTTGGCAAAGTCACCTTTACTTTGAAACCAAATCTGTCTATAACCAACCTGCCATCATCTGTTCCTTTCCCTATTGCTAAAAGAGCCTCCAGGTCTGTGCCTTTTAATCCATACTGAAGCAGTTCTTTCGCAGCTTCCACAGTTTCAGGAACTCTTTCCAAACACTCATGGAGAACCCAGGATCGCTTCTTTATTTTACTCTGGATATAAAGAAAATAAAAAACAGAGGCATTAAAGAACCCATGACATCTTAAATCACCTGACAACTGTCTTCTAAAATTATAAAGCTATACCTGCGGTAGCACAGCTATTTAAGAACTTGGCCACAAGTAGCTGCTAGAGAAGCTCAGCATAAATACAGCTAATTCCTAATGGTGATTACAATAGGATGTGGGGAATGTGATTCCAACTGTTTTCTTTTTCTAATAAGGCGCACTGAAACACAAAGCTCACTACTCTTTCTTGGAAATATGAAAAGATCTTTCCAACCTATTATAGCTGTCTTTGGTTTGCATTTTGTCTGTATAATAGAGCAGAAGATAAAGCAGAAAAGCAACATAAGATAGTTCCCATTGTAACAAGCACATCCAACTCTGAAACAAAACTACTAAGGCAGAGCACATCAAGGTTCTATATTTATTTGACCATGAGATGCATCACACAGTGATGGATGATAATCACAAAAAGCCATGGCATGCTGTTCTGTGGAAATTTTAAGGGCCTATTCCTCCCTCCCAACTGCTTTCTCCAGCTCCACTCATAATCCCTGACTTGCCCTCTTCCTAGAAAGAACTTTCTCTCTCTCTCTGCTCTCTGCCATATTAGGACATTAGCAAGAAGGAATCCATCTGCAAACCAGCAACCAAACTGGCCAACACCTTGCTCTTGGACTTTCTAGCCTCCAGAACTGTGAGAAATAAATGTTTGTTGTTTGAGCCACCATGTCCATGATATTTTTGTTATAGAAGCCCAAACTGAGACAAGATTACATAATAAATTTAACTATGGGAGATGGGAATCAGGCAGTATCCAATTGTAGTAATTAAGCAAAAAAGGAGCATTTGGCAAGTTTAATAAGTCAGCTATCTATTCATTGCCTCTCAGCTCTAAATTTCCCCTCAAAGCCGGCTATGCAATAGCATTTCTCGTTTGCAGCTGACACGATACTAAGCATTGTCAATAGATGGCGCTGGAGGGCCACTGCAAAGGAAGAGGCTCTAGTTTCCACTCCTGATGGTGCTTTGGTTCTTCCTAATCCTATGGCTTGGCAGCCAGCAAGGGACATCCAGGGGAGGTTACTTCCCCACTTCCTCCTGCCACGGACAACTTCCCGTTGAGTTTCAGTGGCATTCCTGTGGGCAGATTCCTTCCCAGTGAATCTCCCAGGCACCTAAGAGAGAAGCTTCCCAGACTGGGCAAACCTATACTACAATGGGCCCAAGGCCACCCTGAGAACTCTTCTGATGTGCTGTAACCACTCCTCGTCCAATGAGGTCTGAATCCAGCTTAGTGGAGGAGGCCTCCCTTCCAAGTCTGTTCCCTCCACAGTTATGTTCCTTCAGCCCTAGGGTATCCTTTAGAGTTCTCTTTCGCCTTTATAATTCATCTGTGGTTACTGGAAAAGATTCTCCACACTAAAACTTTCCCTATTCAAATTACTGTGTGGTTTCTGGCCCCTGACCAGATCCTGACTAATGTAGGTGAAGAGAAGTAACTGTAGGACAGTGAGGAAAAGGATTAGGCCAAGACTAGTGAGTTGACTCATTTATCAGGGAATA
Organism: Galeopterus variegatus; assembly: GCF_000696425.1. NCBI lineage: Eukaryota > Metazoa > Chordata > Mammalia > Dermoptera > Cynocephalidae > Galeopterus > Galeopterus variegatus. The sequence continues at coordinate 30,140 of NW_007727723.1, read as the reverse complement.
TTTGCTCACACGTCTTTGGCATCAAAGCCCAGCTGCAGGGGCAATAAAACCCGGCAACAAGATAATTTTTCCAGGTAAGAAAAGCACACTTCATCAGCTGTAGTAAAGCCAGCAATGTAAAGTATGCTAAAATTAAGCCCTATAACCAAAAGTTTATGAATATGAATTTTATAAACTTACCAAAACATTTACACATACCAAATAATCCTGAATTGAAGCGATGTTGACCGCTGACTTCCTCCACTGCCTCTGATACACTAGATCAGTATCCAGGCCATAGCTATGAGCCAGAGACAAGGCTTCCTCATACTCTTCACTTTCAATCTTTAGACAAGGAAATGGAAGCAGGAATGTGACATTACTGAATCATCCACGGGGTCACTGTGATGATACAATGAATGATAACCCCTGGAACCTATACGGCATGTTATAAACACATGTACACTGTGGCACCAGAAGCTCACAGACATTTTAAGGAACAGATAGATCAGGTATCTTTCAACACTTTAACAGAAAGATGAGAGACAAAAGGAGAAAAGCTGTCATTTTTACAGAGTAAAACAATGGCAAAACAGGAACTGGCAGTGCGACAGCCCAACCCCTAGTCCAGGGCTCTTCCCCTGACACTGCAAGAGCAGCACAAATAACTCGATCACAGTGTTGGTGATGTCGACTTCCCAAGCAAGCCCCTGATGAGCAAGCAAGTCTGCAGTTCCTCCCTGACCATCTGTAGTCTGAGCAGATGACTGTGCTTAAACACAGATATGGAGAAAGCTGAAAGCCACAGAAAGGGGAGCAAAAAAACAGGCTAAGCCACAAAGTGGATAATCGGTCTAAGTCTATTCATTTTTTATCCACTATTTTGGTTTTGATCACTCAGGTACAAAGAGCAGCATTATTTTTCAAAAGCTCTGTAATACTGATATTTCTAACATGTCAATGATTCAACAATCCCTCTTTAAATTTCTTCTTTTATTGAAAAATTAGCTTTTTCTTAATAAAATAAGTCTTGATGCTTCCAAACTCTGAGAGTAATAGGATACTCTCTCACCTTTCTCTGATAAAGCTCCTCTGGAGTCGTAGAGCGCAAACTCACAAGGCGGTAGTTTTTAGTAATGGTTCGTGGGCGTTTCCGTGGGGGTGCAAATCGCTCCATTTCCGTCACTAAGTAAAGGCCCTGTTTTATATAACCAAAGTAGCGAGCCTTAGCAGATATTTCATGATCAGAATCAGAATCCTCTTCTCCTTCATCTTCTTCTCCAGCCTTAATCTCCAAACGAGATCGTTTGGGGGCAAGTTTAATCTCACACTAAATTGAAAAAGGAAATGTGAAATTAACAGTGAGGAACTAAAGACAACTTTTTAGAGTTAATGAAACTAAAAATATTTCTAATTCTACTCTGGTTTGATTCATTACATCAGCCATGTGATTAAGATTAACAATGGAATTTAAAGGAACACAACAACAAATATTATATAACGTCAACAGCTCCAAAAACATGCACATACAATATAGGTCCCAAATCTCTAAAACTAAAGCTTGTTTTAATAACAGGTCACTAATCTGGTCTTGTAAATACAGTTATGTGCCACAGAACAACATTTCAGTCAACAAAGGACCACATAAGATTATGATGGCTATATCCTATAGCCTAGGGGTGTAGTAGGCCATACAATCGAAGTCTTGTGAGTATACTCTATGATATTCACACAATGACAAAACAGCCTAACGATGCATTTCTCAGAACATAAGTGACAGGTGACTACACATGCCTGGTAATTATTTTAGAGAAATAAAGAAGCTGAGGATGTTAACTTCTTCCACTTTTGATATTTCTGTCCCTGCTGTGGAAAAATACGATGATGATTTCCTGTCATCGATTTAAGCAATGAACATGAAGGTATGTATTTGCTTTACCGAGAACACCTCTTCCCTACCCCCTTTTAAAAATGTCTAACAGCTTTACAAAGTTCTGAGTCTGAAAGCCTGGCTGTTGAAGATAACTTTCATTGCAGACTTAACAGAGTCGACTTAGATTTTAAGCCATAGTTCTCTCTAAAGAACATCGTTAGACTTAATAACAAACTTTGGAGTAAAAAATATTCAATCCACATTGCTCAAGTGAAAGCTATTGAAGGTTGCTACCCTTGAAAGACTTATTAAAATAAGAATTTTAAATGACTAAAACATAACTTTAAAGAACTAGCCTCTATTTTCAAGTCTTTTGTCATGATAAACAAGTTTTTCTCACTAAAAGAATCAAAAATTTTAAGATGCCACACTTCATGGAAATAGGTTAAAGACTATATTTCTTAAATAGTAAAATTCTACATTTTAAGATGACTAACCCAGAGAGGGGAAAGCTATTATTTCAGTGAAGAAGAAATGCTTTATAAAGAACAAAATGACTACAGATTCTCTCCATTCTCTTACAATGCAAATTTTCTTATTCACTAAACAATGGATTTTTTTTCTCTATGCTGTATCCAATGTCTGATTCCAATCCCAGATTTTATTTTTAAAGACAAGATTAGATCATGGGACAACTAAAATAAAAAGCCTAATATTTGGATTTTTGATGAAATGCGTGTCTACTCTCAAACAAAGGGGAAAGCCTTACCTCCAAACTTAAAAATCCCCCATCATGAGCAGCAGTGACTTGAGGTGATGGTTCAAACCATTCACAGGATTTTCCCAGTAAATTCTTCAAAGATTTTACTGATGAAACAGTTAGAGCACCAGAGCATCGAGCCAAAGTCACTGCACTGTCCGCCCACCAATTGACGTCTATCAGTGGGTAAAAGGACTCTTTATCTAATGGGGAAAAATTAATTAATACAAATGCATCTGCGAATGGGGTTTAAACACAACATACTTAGGATAATATTCAATTTTAAAACTGAACTCACCTACACTATTCGGGCCCTAAAGGTATGTTAAATAATAAGAAAAAATAAAATCTAAGTCATCGCTTAAATTTCTACTCAAGAATGAAGCACAAAATGATCACTCATTTAATGAACAACTGAGGGTCAACAATTTGTCAAAGTGCAAAAGCTCTAGGGATACAGAGGCAAATAAATTAAGGCCCTTCCTCTTAAAAACTTAAGAATATACTCAGGACAGAGATATGTCACCATTTTCAACATAATAATTGAAAGGCAGATTTGTACAAAGTATACATATATAAAGGTTACATATAAAAGGTCCCGGAAAATGTACATATCACTTTCAGGCAATTAAAGAATTACACCCTTTAGAGAAATACAGGACAGATATATACATAATAGTTTCTAGTGTTGATTTCCTTTTACACCTGTAACTAATCAGAGAGGAAAAAACATTCAGGGCCAGTAAAAAATTTTCAGAGATGAGAACAAATTAGGTTTACCAAACTGAGGCATTCAAAAGAAAATGCCACAATACTTCCTATAATTTTATTGCATTTTCTTTTGATCTCACCTGTTCCACAAAGGATATGATATAGTTTAAAGGTTAATACATATAACAGCAAACCATAAATTCAAAAACATATTTAAACTTTAGTTTAAGGAGAGAGATTTTTTAACTGGAGCTTACCACCATGAGAATAACTCATTAACAAAAACAAAAACCAACTCAACATTTTCTTCCAATTTAAGCCTAAGGAAATCCACATAAATAAGGAATTCTAAGAAAATATGAAGAGCAGAGATCCTAGGGCTTATAGCTAAGTGTAAGGTGTTAAGGAGGAGGAGCAAATCATCTAAATCGAATTACCACTTCTGCTTTGACAATCATTATTTTTTCTCAAAAATATTTCTGAATGAATATTTTGGATGATGTTCCCTTGTCCAATCTGATGACATCTTGGTATTTCTTCCCACGTGAAGCAGAAGTATCTAGAAAACTTTTATATCATCTAAAGAGCACTTTATACAATAATAGAAGAGTCTTAAGGTTTTTATTACCATAGTTCATACAACTCACCTTTTACTTTTTTTCTCTTCTCAGTAGAGAGCTGCCAATCAGGATTAATGTCATCATAGCCTGGCTAAATATGAAAATATGCACATGACTTCTTGAGTCAACTATGTAAGAAAATTATAAGAAAATCATCAAGAACTATGGAATTTTTAAAATAAAATATAGAGCTGATGCTTTCCTTTGATCTCTGAAATACAATAAACAGAAATCTATTCCTCACCATAACAGTCTATAAAAGCAATGGCTCTTACACTTAAAATGTGCACATGCAGGTAATGTGACTCAATTCAATGAAAATAGCATGCATAAGGGCCGGCCTGTGGCTCACTCGGGAGAGTGTGGTTCTGATAACACCAAGGCCATGGGTTCGGATCCCATATAGGGATGGCCAGTTGGCTCATTGGGTGAGCGTGGTACTGACAACACCAAGTCAAAGGTAAGATCCCCTTATCGGTCATCTTATTGCAGAGGGGTCCTGTCCCATATGGGCTTAGGGGTATGGGAAGATGTTACACAAAGCAGCTGGTTTGGATACAAGTTCTAGCCCTGCCACTTGTAAAGTGAGCAACCCCTACAGGTCTTGGTTTTCATAGCTCTGACAAAGAGGCAAAGAAGAATCTGAACAGACAGGATTTGCTGGGCTTCCCCCTCAGTCTATTACCATTAGATCACACCCTTTTGTCCAAACACATTTCTACATGGCTGTCCATTCTTCATCAAACCTAAACATTATTAAAAAAAAAAGTTTTCCCTGCATCTTTGGGTCTTCATTTCTGAAGGCTCCCATGTTATATAAATCTTTGATTCAATAAATTTGTTTTGCTTTTCCATTGTTAACCTGTCTTTTGTTACAGGAGTGGCATCTGTGACTATTATAATGAAGGTGCAACACCTTTCCTACATATTCATGCCACCATATGTCTGAAAACAGCCTAATGTGCTATCACTTTACAGTGCAGCAGTAACCTAGGGGAGGATGTCCTAAGAATAATACAGTTACAGACTGTGTACATAAGGGCTATTATGGCTGAAGCAGTATTTTCTTTAGGTTTAAGGATTTTGTTTGTTGATTGTTTTTTAACACTAGAATCTAAATGGCTATAAAGTACCAGCTTCCAACAGCATAAAAGCAACATTTCAAATGCATATTTATTCCACAAATATTTATTAGGATTTAATATGCTAAACTATATTAGTGTCTGTATATGAAATATATATTCAGTGCCAACTCTCAAAGAGCTCACAGTGTAGCAAAGTTGTGAAAACAGCTATGGATCATATCAAGATTAATCACATAAACTGCCATCTTCTCACTTATCTTTCACTGATTCATCCATTTAGAAAAATTAATCCAACACCTACTATGTGTCAAACAGAAAATAAAATTAAAATGGAAAAGATAAGTCTCCATTTTCCAGACCTAAAGATATAGAAGTAGACAAATAATAAAACTTCTTGAGAGAAAAATTAAGGCCAAAAATAAGTAAATATATAAACATATGGGAAATGTTTGAAATGAAAATCACTTCAGCAATTTTATTGTATTCCAGACATAAAGAAAGTTTAATACTCACAGATTTCTAGCCAGATGGATTTTCATATTGATAATGAAAACTAATGTATTTAATCAACTCAAAACTGGATAGAAGTAAATCAGAATAGGCACTTCCACAACTATTTTAATCATTAGGTTTTACAGAGAAAAAATTCACACAAAGCATATTATGAAAGCTAATAAAGCAGCAAATTGCATGAAGAAAGTTCCAAATGAGATAAATTCACAATTTTGTTAAAGGGGTTTAAGGTTGTACAGGACAGCAGTAACATTAATTTCTTTTCAGGCAATGTTAAAGTAAAATTATAAGCTGACTATATAACATATTACTATATAATTATAATCTATTTTAAACTAATTGTTTTGTCCACTCATTTCCTAGAGCAGCCATAAAGAAAGGAAAGGCTCTGTCCTCCCTGGCTGACCCAAGCTCACTTTATTGATAGAGGAATGAGAAAAGGTCAGCTGTCTCAATATTTTCCAGAGCCTGGAATTTCTAAAGGAACTCCAGTGATGAATATACACAAAGAGAGCTATGTATTTGGTAAACAACAATACTACACCACTCACATTACTATTTTCATGTCTAGGGTTTCTACATAATGAACTGCGTGACCTGCATGACTCTGGGGGATGTCACTCATATAAACTGCAAGGTGATATCTCTCTCCCTTGTCTTCCATTAATATCATGTGCTAGTACTTGATTTGCCCAGATAAAAACCATCATGTTTGTACTTGATTTACTTACATTTGCTAAACATATGCACTGTAAGACAGTACTCTGAAAAAAGGCTTAACCTATGAAGTCAGAAGACCTGCATCAAAATGGAATCTTGATTTTTAACACTTAGTGATCTCAAGTTAACCTCTTTTAGCACTATTCCCATCTATTAAAATGGGGATAAAAACATTTTTTTACTTAACAGAGTTGTGAGACAAATAAAAAATATGAAAATTGCTCTGTAAATATCTGAGCCTTACTGTACAAATACTATTTATTTCCAACAATCCTCCCCAGTACTACCAACTGAATTGCATGCCTTTGCTCCAAACTTTTCATGATATTGACATGATATTTTAATCACTTGTTTACAGTTTCTCTTGCAATACTATGAATACCTTAAGGACAGGGACTGAGACTTACTGTATTTCCTACTCTAACATTCAGTAGAGATTCAGGAAATAGTGGAACTTTATGATTTTACCATAATGTTATTATGGATACAGGAACGACCTACTCTACTATACAGTACTATTACACATAAGCTTCACTGAACTTACTACAGTACACTAGATTTTAGTAATTCAATACTAAGGTTTAAGTCTAAAATGTCCAATTTAATGTGATTGATTCCCAGGTTATAGGTGAAACTCCTCTTGCTGCACAAAGAGTTATCACCTTCACCTATGCCCAACAACATCACGAGTACTCTAGCTAGATTCTACCATAAAGCTAAAGTTTTATGAGTGAGAGGCTCTTTCAATTATTTATTCTGGTATCTGGTACACACTAACTAGCTCAAGAGTTGAGCACATTAAGAGGGCTGAAGAAATCTATATTACATCCACTGTGAAAAAGGATTTGTTTCTGCTTCTAAAGATCATCAAATAAAAAGAATCAATGTAAAAAATAAATCATGATAAAAATTGATTCTAGTCTTCCTAACCTATCACATATAAATCTGATCTTTCAAATAACAGAGCATTACTAAACTATTAATATACCAGGTATTGTGAGAAAAAAAAATGTGTGCAGGACACACTGGCATTCACTAGCCTAATAAGTTTTCTTCCACATTTCTTTTTATTTTTTAATGTATGTACTGTCCCACATGATCATGGGAAGAGCATGGACAAGCTGTACACCTAGAACAAAATAAGTGCTCATAAGTAATAACTGATGATATTATCAGAGTAAATTTTGTAAAAGCCACAAGAATATTGCATACACATACCTTTGTCCTATTAAGCTATACAAATCTGCAATAAGTATATCAAAAAAAACGAGAGTGTCTGTGAAGAGGCTGAAGCCTCATAGGAGTGTTTACGATGAAATGAAGTTTTAGAAAGTATAGTAGAAAGGGTTACACAAAAGTAGGGCGCAGAGAGAGGAGGATCCAGGGAGTAGAGTAAAGCAGCAAAATGATCAGACTAGAAGAGATGACAGATAAACAGAGGAGTCTGCATTTTGACTGCAGCCTTAGGATCTTAAAGAAAAAAATGGATACAATTAAATGCCTTCCATGTTCCCAACTTTGGACCAAACTTTCTTTTGAGGCTAAAACTGGCTAGTTTCAGAAATCCCTTCCTTTCCTGTCCCTTTGCTCTTCTGATCGCATATTTCAAACTACTGAGATATTTATACTTTTTAATTCCCAGGTTCCAAGGTTTTTAAACAATTTTTAAGTTTTTTATAGAACCACTATAAAAATCTAATATAATGAATGATATAATGAGTAATGATTAATATAAATGAGCTAAATAGTAATGAATAATAATGGCACTGATAGACAGTTAATTAAAACAAAACAAAACAAAATGCCTAACAAGTCATGTACAACATTCTAGGATACTTGCAAGATTAAACATTTAGAGTGCGTCAAAGTTGATCGATATTTCTATTGGGCAAACAAATATAATTTAAGAATACAGAAAGCCAGAGAGTAAAATGCCTTTATTACTCAAAATTTTCACCATTTCAAACAAAAATGTTGCCCAAATGTAAAATTTCCATACAGAGAGAGAACATCAGAATCCTCCCAAATGAAAGAAGGTGAACACTTGATCACTACACACTGATAACCATGAAAACTACATGATTTCTTTTGGATCCATTATCTGAACAATATCTTTATTTTGAATATGGATGCAAAACTCAGACTTGCATTGTGCCTTAGAAAGTATAAGTAATATGAAATATTTGCCGTATAAATTTGCTTATACTCCCATCCTCAGCCAGTTCTTTAAGAGCCTGGTGGAAGCTCCGCTGCCTGATGTGCCCAGCTATATACATTAAACAGTTCTGAGAGTTGATCTATTCCACTTAATTCTTCACAGAGAAGAATTGAGTCAACTTAGCTATAATTTCAGAGCAGAGAGAATGTCCCTCGTATTTAACTACTAAGGATGTAAGCTGAAGAGCACCTCTTCCATTTAGAGCAAATCTAGATCCAGTATTAAAGAGAGAATAGTAGACGTGGCGATCATGTTAAATTGAAGGTGAATGGGAACCTTCCTAAAACTGTGTATAAGGCAAAAAAATAAGAATAGCTAAAACAACTAAATTTAAATCTGTGAATAGACTAAGAACTGTGGAGTCACTTTCTCTTTTCCTATGCTATTCTGAAGAAAAAAAACACTGTTTGAGTATATAATTCTCTTAATATTGATCCACTAACATCATTCAGAAAATATGCTCTAATCTCAGAATCACAAAACTACCCATCAAACCTGGATATGCTTATAGGAAAACAGGATGGGGTGGTAGAGAGCCGTGAGAGAAGGAGAAGCAACCATTAACGAAATGCTGAAATACAAACTAATCATCAAAAAGTAAAAGATCTACAACAAAAACTATATCCAGTTGAGGAAAGTTTTTCTTTTGACTTTCGCTTTATCACAATACATGGCATTATAAGAGCAAACCTTACTTTCCCTTTGTGAATTTAAACGATAAGAGATGTTGATTCTACCTGCTACTAAACCAAAAAGGTCTAATCCTTAAAACCTGTCATTTCAAGACACTAAAAAAGAAAAGGGTTCCATCTTTTTCCCTATCTTAGCTACCCACCTTTGAGTGAAGAGAAGGAAACTCCCTTCAAGACTTAAGGAAACCCCATATTACTAGTGTTGCAAGGTTTGGGAAGAAATGTAATCCCTTTAGGATTTGACCCTCCAAATCCTTGATCATATTAACTTTTTCTGAAATTTTACACCATGTACTGATTTTAATTTTCAGTGCAGTACACTCTGTACACTTACACTTAATTTGTCCTCAAGTATTGGTATTATAACTTAAAGAATAGGAAAGCTTTGGAATGATGAGAATATATAATAACTGTGTGCTGTAGTAAAATACCAACAACATGAAATCAGTACTGCCAGCACTCACCCTTAAGACAGCATCATTCTAAGAATAATCATAACCAAGAGACACACCTGCTCATGTTGATTCCATTCCCCTTGTTGCTTCAGAGATGGAATGGCCCAGATGCTCAGTTTCCCTGAGAAGTGAATGGCTGCAAGGAGCATCCCATCTGGAGAAAGGCTCATCTTAAAGATTCCATCCTACAAAAGAATCATGAGGTTAGAGCAAAGGACTTGTGGCCAAGTAGAAAGAACTTTCAGAATTAAGTGATACTCTTCAGGGATGCCATGTTATCAATGATCTTTAGTAATTAAGGGTTCCTCCAGGATCATATCACAATAAATGTACTCAGCATCTAGAAATAGTAGTCCTGTCCTTAAGGAGTTTGTTATTGACTTTATAGTGTTATAATTTATATATAATATAAAGCCCAAATATGCAAGCATTATAAAAACATTTCTTCGCACATCAATTACCATGAGTTCTCAATATCTTTTATAAGCTGGTCTTGACTAGATAGGGAACTCCTTTACACTTGAGCCCGCATCTTTATAAGATTCTATATATACATAATGCCTAGAATATGCTACTTATCATGGATGGGCCAAAAATTCATGCTGTGGGAAAGAACGAATGGAAGAGGGAAGAAGAAAGAAAGATACAGGGGAGAGAGAGTCCAAAGATGAAGGGAACAGAAGGTGACAATAGGGGAAAAAATGATAATTAATTTAAGAAACACTATGAGTATTTAAGACGTTCCAGGTTTGCTGCCAATTATCCCATTTAAGGAATCCAAATGTTACCACAGAAACAGAGAAACTTCATCATATAGTGATTTTACACAACCATCCTAAGACTACACAGAGAAAGATTTCCCTTTCTAGTCTTTCTTGTCCAAATAATCTCTCTGCCCTTCCCTACCAAAACACTGTTTTCTCAATTGCCACAAAACACATGAGCAGAAATCACAGGAGCAGAGATGTGACCTGCCTACCACCTACAATAGATCTAACTATTTCCCACTCAGGCATTTATTTATTAAGGACAGGGCCTAAGGTAGCTTGCCCACAAAAAATAAAAGAGCCAAGAAAATGGTAGCCCACAACTATATTTCTTCTGAACATTTAAGAAATCTGACAACACAGGACCTGTGTCCCCAAATGGCAACAGAACTGGGTAGAAGACGACCCGTTAGAAGGGTCCTAAACTTTCCATATACCCAAATCCTCCACTATTCTCTATTATAGCCCCAATATTAAAGCCAAATATCAGCTGCAGAACTGAAAACTAAATATGACTAAACTGAAAGCCAATATTTGTATACCTGGCTCAATTCGCCAGGCCTCCGTAGACATTTACTACCAGAGTTTAAGTCCTCAAGTTGCAAATGACAAAAGCACATTATCAATCAAAAACAAATAGAACAATTTCAAGAGGTCAGGAACATCACTGGATGAGTGGATAGAAGAAAAGGTGAGCATACTCTAATCTCCTACCTGAGGACTACAATTACCTTAACTGGATAAAATATATCTAGCCCAGAATCTTAGAATTAAGCATAAGAGTGCCGGCCTGGTGGCGCACTGCGATAGTGCGCCGCTTGGGAAGCGCGGCGGCGCTCCTGCCGAGGGTTCGGATCCCACATACAGACCGGTTCCCGCTCACTGGCTGAGCGAGGCGCGGGAGCAACACCGAGGGTTGCGATCCCGTTGCCGGTCCCGGTCCGGTGCGGGGGCGACACTGAGGGTTGCGATCCGTTGCCGGACACGGAAAAAGACAAAAAAAAAAAAAAAAGAATTAAGCATAAGAAAGATCAAAATACAAATGCCTGGGAAAGAAAAGCAACAAAAGCTTCCAGCAAAATTTTAAATCCCTTCCTCTGTGATGGAGACAGGGAAAGTGTAAAAGATAAAGGGCCTGGCACCTTCCTTTCTCAACTTTAAAGTCAGTAAACTCCATGGTTTGCAGAAGACAAGCCTCAGAAGCACAGATTTTTACTAGCTAAAACAATACTGCCCATCCTTTAGATTTTTCAGAGGAAGAAAACTGAGGACCAAAAGAGCTAAAACACTAACCAAGATCATTCAAATGTAGGTAGCAGAACCTGAACTAGAATACAAATGTCAATCTCAATCCATGTCACATCCATGAACCATTATTATAGTCCTCATCTGGGCCCATGCCTTTTCTGGTACTCATGAGCATTTCTTTACCTCAGTAGAAATTATGGTCAAGTATAATTTACTGTTTATTGTTTTGATCACCTGAATAATTAGTCACGTGTGATCTGTATGGTAACTCCCAGATATTACAAATTCTGCATTAAACAACTGCACTAAAAGTGCTCTGAAAGCAGGAAAGAAGTATCGCTTTAACAAAAAAAGAAGATATATATATATATATATATATA
>NW_007727723.1:0-17847 GCF_000696425.1 Galeopterus variegatus | reverse complement strand
ATATATATATATATATATATATATATATATATGCTGAATAATTTAACAATAGCAATGCTACCAGGAAAATAATGAATGAAAATGTTAAATTTCCATTTTTTAAAAATCCCTCCCTCCTTAATGTCAGGACGTATTACCCCAAAAATGGCACCCTGGCATTTGAGAAAACAGAAAACTCTCTCCTTCTCCTCGTCGTTTCCCCATGGGGCAAGTCATAAAACCTAGGAAGAATTTTCTGACTTTCCCCTGAAACAAGTCAGAAGGCCCTCATTCTAGATATGCCCTCCCTAAACCTGTAGGAAAGGAACATCCTTACCTCAGAAGACACAGAGTAACAGTGAAGAATCTAAACAAACAGCCCTTGCTAAGTTCCCCCCAGTTTAACACCATTAGATCATCTTATCCAATCAACCTCCATGACTGTCTATTTCTTCTTCAAAATTAGCATAAAAATATGCACGTTTACCAGTTTCTTTGGGTCTTCCCTTTCCGTGTGAAGGCTCCCATGTTATATAAAACTTAAGTTAAATAAATCAGTATGCTTTTCTCTTGTTAATCTGTGTTTTGTTATAAGGGCCTCAGCCATGAACCTAAGAAACGGTAGTGGAAAGATGTTTCTTCTCTCCTATATTTCCTTCTTTCTTTCTAGAAATTTAAACAATAAATGTATTAACTAGAATGTTACCACTTGCTTTTAATATTGTTAAATTAAGTTTGGCTTAAAGGTTTCTTCAAACATAGTGAACTGTAACCTAACTTGATATGTAAACAGACAGTAACCTACTTTTGTAACAAGAAGCTAATTCTCAGCCAATCACAGGCAGCCAACTGTTCCAACCAGGCTCAAATAAGGCAAATGCCCAGCTCTAACCAATCCAGCTATTTCTGTACCTCACTTTTATTTTCTGCACTTTCCTTTTTCTACCTATAAATCCTACCCGGCCATGTGACAGCCTGGAGTTGCTCTGAACCTATTCTGTTTCTGGGGGTGGCCTGATTTGTGAATCATTCTTTGATCAGTTAAATTCTGTTACATTTAATTTGTCTAAAGTTCTTCTTTTAACAACATGGTAGGTACTTAATCCCCTTAATTTCATTTGATGCTATGATATCTGCATTGTAAACTTAGCATTTCTTGCTTTAAATATCTCATTGTGGAAATTTTCACTCACACACAAAAGTAAAAATTATAGTATAATGAATACTCATGTAACCCAGCAACTAGCTTCAACAAATATTAAACTTTCCTCAGCTGATTTCATTTATCCTTACCCAGTCACCACCATGCTCCAAGTGTCCCCCTCCTCAGAGTATTTTAAAGCAAATCACAGACATTACTTCACTCATAAATACACGTTAATTATAAACTTCTTTAAAGTCCCAAGTTATGTGTTGACTTTCATATATAAGCATAATAAGACAGTAGTTATCAGCAGCAATTGAACTGTAGCCACTGAATGATGAACAAGTCACCTATGCAACTTAAGAAAGTGTTTTCCTTCTTAAATAAAAAGTCTGCCTTTTCTTTGCAGAAACATTTCAGAGTGCCTATATAACATGTAGGGTATTTCTGGCCCAGGGAATAATTCATCATCCTGACAGTAACTAACACAATCTCCAGCCACTATTCAGAATATCCACTCTAAATCCTGTGAACAGGGTCCTAGGTATGAGGAAGTCTGAATGCCTGTTGGTGGGCACAGGAAAGAGTTCCAGAATGTATGCCTTGGAAATAGAAGGAAATGGCTTTTCAAACAACCACACATCACAATAAAAGTCAACTACAAACATTTAAACCATAAATTCTTCATATCGTACTACAATTTCTCAGCATAAGTAAATAATAACCTTGTTCTCTTCTTCATTTCAATCAAGTAGTAAAAGCAATAAAATTTAGGTGTAACTGCAGTTTCACTTTGGTTAAAACATCTGAAATTTCTTTCACATTCCTCAGCTATGAATGTCATTTTTATTTTAATCTTCATTTCAACAGCTGAAATGTTCGTTGAAAAATATGTAACTTGGCTCTGCCACTTAGCAGTTATGTGACTTTGGGCACATTAGTTAACTATTATAAGTAACAAAGAATTTCTATCTCTTTAAAAAGCACACAAACAACAGCTACACGTTACATGGTTGTACCAAGGACAAAATTAAGAGTATACATAAAGTAATGAAATGCACTAGTTATAGAACTCAGCTGTCTAAAGAAGTTAGTATGAACATTGGATTCTACCTGAATCCATAATTGATGGAGTTTGGATGTATTATCCCCTCCAAAACTCATGTGGAAATTTAACCTCCAATGTGGCAGTGTTGGAAACTGATTGAGTCATGGGGGCAGATCCCTCATGAATAGATTAATGCTCTCCCTGGGGGAGGAAGGGTAGTGAGTTCTCTATTAGTTCCCGCGAGAGCTGATTGTTTAAAGGACCCTGGCACCTCCTCTCTCTCTCTCTCTCTCGCTTCCTCTCTCGCCATGTGATCTGCTTGTACCTACCAGCTGCCTGCTGCTTTTCCACCATGAGTAGAAGCAGCCTGAGGCCCGTGCCAGATGCAGCTGTCCCAGAATCATAAGCCAAATAAACCTCTTTCCTTTATAAATTACCCAGTCTCAGGTATTTCTGTTACAGCGACACAAAACAGACTAATACAATAATAATCTACTTAATTATAAATTCCAACATGTCCCATTCATTTGGCACTTTCTACTTTTACCTTAGTAACATCTTTTATAGTAGAGGCAAATATTGATATTTAGTTCTAACTAGCACTTTAGTCTCACTAACTACTCTGTAAGCTCCCTGATTGTAGGGACTGCATCATATTATACAAGTACAAGAGCTGACATTCTCAAAGACGGAGGGTAACAGAATCGCATATACACCTGCCCTATTCCTAGTCCTTAGAATAAATAAAAATCTAAGTTGGAAAAGCACAGACATGTGTTCTTTGCAAAAACTCCTCAGGTGTCTCTGATATGCACCTCCACTTTTAACCTTCCACTTTAATTTTGCATTTCTACCACTTTTTTTGCATATTGCTGAGGAGGCAGCCAAAGTCCAGAAGCTTATGTAACATGCCCCAGACGACCTGACAAGACTCTGTGGATACCCTAACATGTAGACAACCTCTCCTGTCATTCACAATAGGCAATTTCCTAACTGCACTAAACAGAAAATGGTAAGTTAGTCACTTGCAAAAATGCTGACCAGGAACTTGATAAGTATTTTTTACATAAATGGAAGCTGGGAGACGTTATGCACATTCCAATAATGGGAGAGTGCAAAGGGATTCTGGAGCAATCGGGGTTCTATATGCCCTCAAAACTAACTGGCGAAGGCTCACTTGTATAGGACAAGTCCCACACTGAGGAGAAACTTCTGGAAATAAAAACTATATTGAAAAGTACAGGAATAATTGATCACAGAAAGTAAAGATCAAATCTCATGTAAAGTTATAGAAAAGAGAGAGATAAAGAGAGAATAAGGAACAAAATAACATTCTTATAGGCAATGAAAGAATGGAAGAAAAAGAGGCTCACAAAATAGATTTTCACCTCTAACCTATTATTTCAAAATGAATTTAAAGAAAATAAGATGATAAAAATAATATGAAATAAAAAAACATAAGTTCGAATTAGGATATGTCAGAAATAAGATGATGCCAGTTTAGGAACTGTTGGTACCTAAAAGGGATTAAAAATCTGAAAAAAATAGTATTCTCTACATGAAGGAGCATGGAATGTATGGAATATATTGATCTTTATAGCATCCCAAAGCCACAGATGACACCTTTAATTTGCTTTGTCCACTACCTCTCCTGGTAACACCTATAAGTAGATATTAACGTTGCTTTCAATGATAAAAATTAGTAGATTTTCTTATATCTTACTTATATATAGTGCATTTCTATGCCATCTAGAATAACTGAGAATGAACTCTATCAGAAGGCATTTTTTTTTTAAAAAAAAAAAAAGCCTTTTCTAACAAACTATCAAAAGAACTGAAATTTTAAGACTTATTCCCCTAAATGTACTACAGTTTTCCCCCTTTGATTCTGTGTAGCTATTCTGACTGAAAAATGGGTGATAATAAAAACCGTTTGCTGAGTAAAGTACAGAAACAGAAAGTAGCTCACCTATTCTCTACAAAGTTACTCATTCAACTGTCCTCTCTGGAGGGTCCATGAAAGAACACGGCAGCAATATAGTATCATCAAGATACCTCAGACATTAGAGTTCAGCACACCTAGGTTTAAAGCCCAGCTATGTCACTTGCTATAAGACCTTACTTAATTTTTCTAACCTGCTTTTCTAGTCTATAAAATTTAGATAATACTGGGCCGGCCCGGTGGCGCACTGGATAGTGCGCCGCTTGGGAAGCGCGGCGGCGCTCCCGCCCGAGGGTTCGGATCCCACATGCAGACCGGTTCCCGCTCGCTGGCTGAGCGAGGCGCGGGAGCGACACCGAGGGTTGCGATCCCGTTGCCGGTCCCCGGTCCGGTGCGGGGGCAACACTGAGGGTTGCGATCCGTTGCCGGACATGGAAAAAGACAAAAAAAAAAAAAAAAAAATTTAGATAATACTGTACCGTATATGGGTGTTGTGAGGTTTAAAAAAGATAATTACAACATATATCGGGCCACAATAATAAAAATATTTATACATACACGCAGTGTCTGGCATACATTTGATCATTTAAAATGGAAGTATTATCTTCCAAAAATTTTTGACTCGGCATAGTGACCTCTTATTGAGAAAAACTGCATTAAGTATTAAAATATGAATACAAAGCAATTCTCATAATTTCTTATTTTCTTTAAACTCATTTTGAAATAATAGGTTAGAGGTGAAAATCTATTTTGTGAGCCTCTTTTTCTGCCATTCTTTTGTTGCCTGTAAGAGTGACTGAAGTATGACTTGACAGAAAACAGTAAATATCACTGACTACCTGCTACAGTCTACTCTGTTCCACGGGGTTTTAACTACACTGAAGAGCAGTCTAGCTAAATCAATAACTAAGTTAGCATCGTTGGGTAGGCAGTACCAGGCACAGGAAGATGGTGCGTGAAGAGCTGCTGCACAGGAAACTTTGATCATACAATTGTCTTCTTACACAAGTAATTCATTTATGGCCCTTTTAACTGATCGCATTATCAATTCTCCTATTTAGCTCTCTCTCTCTCTCTCAAATCTCTTCCGCAAAACTTTTCAAATGATTCTTTCCTCTTACTTTGTTGAATATCTAGTGTGGTCATGTGATACTGACAAATTACTATTTAAATTAACAGTGTGAACATGATTTTAACTCCCATTTCTATTTTTTACTTATACTAAACAACTAGCTCAAATGTCCATTTGAGCTTTTCTTAATTAAAAACAGTAATTAAAGGATTCTACTGGCAGCAATATTTAGAGTAGGAATTGTACCTTCTCTCAAACACTGCATTAAAACATAACCATCCTTTCCAAGAGACAGGTTTTTAAATGTTAAATATCAGATCTTTGTACTGAGATTAGCTTAAATTGCCTCACTTTCTTCAATCACCTATCATCTGTATAGAAGAATTAAAAATGAGTGATTCCCTACACCTTCCAAATGTACAAGCTATACTAAAATGAAAGTACAGTATTGTAGTGCATACATTCACAACATACTGAATACTACATATTCTTAAAAAAATCTCAGGTCAACAAAAGGTAAATTTATAAGCACTGCTCCTCCAACATTCAACCAGTATTTATTGAATATGACATATTCAATAATAAATATTACATGCCAGGCACTGTTTTACACTCTGGGGAGTCAGCAGTGAACAAAACAAACATAACTCCCTGCCCTCAAGGAGTTTACTAGATATTCTAGCTCACTGTGGCTTAGAAATCTGACAAAAAGGAAAAAAAATAGAGATCTATCCTTCAAATCAAGAGAAAGTCATCCTGAGAAGCCTGGTTAACAAACAACCTGAGACAAAAATACTGTGAAAGTATGATGGAAAAAAAGAACCTTTAGAAAAAAATTTTTTTCAAGCCAGTACCTTTATAAAATGACATAAACAATTCTGATTATTAATATACTCTTTAAAAAGATAATATTATATTCCAAATAACCAGAAGTTGATTATTTAGAGCCACATAAGTCTGGGATACACTAAACTACAATTCAAAAAGAACCTGCAGAATACTATTTATTAGTTCAATGATTATAAACATAAAGAAATTAACAGATAGACAACAGCTCCCACCACTATCATTTATTGAGTATTGAGTGCCCACAATACAACAATCAGTGTTTTAGCTGTTTTATGTTTCCTCTGATACTGTACAATCTAAGTTACGCTATTTCATAGTCTGACAAGTAAATAGGGAAAAAAGAACTAAATATTAACCATATGGTTACTATATAGGAAAGCAGATCCCTTTTTTAAAAATATTAATAGTTCAGAAGAGCACATTTTAAAGAGAAACATAATTGATGCCAAACTTGAGTAGTAAAATAGATCTTTCTGAGATAATAAGTAATTTATAATCTCAGCTACTTTTAAGTACAACACATCTTGGGCTTCTGTTTCATCAATTGCCTAACTAAGGATTGAGGTAACAGCCAACCAGAGATGGTGGAAAAAAGCACTGGATCACAAGCCAACCTGAGACCAGACCCATCTCTGACACTGTCTGGGTAAGTGAGTTTGGGTAAGCCATGTGCCCTGAAGCTTTAATTTCTTCATCAATAAAATAGGCATTATAATGCCAGTAATGCAAACTTCCTATGAGATCATGTGAGAATACTTTTAAGTTAGAAAGTATTCAAAATAATAAAGAATTATTAGACAATCTCTATAAACCCTTTGAGCTCTAAAATTATAGCACTAAAACTCTACGAACCACAATTATTTTGGGGCTAAGAACCTCTGGGAGCAAATAAGATAAACACAGAACATTTAAAAATTTACTTGAAGGCACTGGTTTTTAAATCCAAAACATCTTCTTAAAAAGTCCAGACAGTTAAGGATTCTGGTACAGTGTGTCACAAAGAAGCATCAAAATACAAGGAAATGAATCACTTGCTTCTCCTTCCTTCTGCTCAAACATAGAGGACACTGATGACAATGAAGAAGAGCTGAGTTTCACCATAAGAGAATAACCAATAGCAGGGGTCAAGATAACATACAATCTGGAGTTCCCAGGAGGTGAGAGAAAGTAAAAAGAAGATCGTCTTTTTATGCTGACTGAACATCCACCTATTACATCTACCTATTAATATACCAAATAAACTGCTAAACATAGTTTCTGCTATGTACAGGATGTTGTAAGCGTCATGCATATCAAGCCCCCAAACACTTCTTATTCTAAATATTACTACAACTGTATTGGTCCAAATAAAGTAAACATGCGAAATAAAAACCAAGAGTCTGTGCACTCTACCCCAGCAAACTGAAGTGTTCCAACAGTGTTCTTTGACACTTTCCATGACTGCACATCTTGCTCCCAGGTTGGAAATGCCCAGTCTTCCCCTTCTGCCTGAGCAACTCTTCCTCACTTCAAGACTCAAACCAAGCATTACCTCCAGAGTTAAATGCTCCCTCTTCTGCACTTCAGTGGCACTTTGTGTTACATTACAGAATAGGCCATGAAGTGTGCAATACTGTAGTGCTTTACAACTGCCTCTGTGGCTGCTATGGCTGTCTCCTCCCCTGCACTGGGGGGTCCCTGAGGAAGTGCACTGTGTTTTATTCATCTATGTATTCTCAGCCCTAACACCATGGCTGGCTCAAAGTGCATATTAACTGACTGAAAGAATAAGTAAATACTGAAATTCCACATTCTTGCTTAATTAGAGTCAACAGAATTTTTTTTTTAAATGAACACTTTAAATTCATTAATGTTAAGGAGTTATTATTTAGATGTCATTAAAGAGAATGGGAAAAGGATCCAGGGAGAAAGGCAAAGTAATGTTCCCATGCACTAACAAGGTAATAGAAAAACCAACAGAGGCAAGGTAGTAAATCAGGAAGAACAAACTTCACGGCAGAGGCCAAGTCATTTAGTCTTGCATATGTCTCTTCATCTACAAAATGGAGACAACTCGATGAAATGAATGAAGAGAATGCTAACTATAAAACAGTGTAAATACGCAAGGGATTAAAAATGAAAGTGACTTTCTATACACAAGCTGTAGCGTTACTGTTCAATTTTACAGACAGAATGGCAAGTCAATCCAGAGTACATGATTTAGGTTGAAGTTGATGGCAGAGAAATAATTAGAATGTAAAATTTTAAATATATTAAATCCAAATGCAGCAAGAGTATGGTCATTATATTTCTCTCCCTGGTTTAGTAAAGAAATTGAAGTAGAAAAACTAGGTGATTTTATTCTCTTCAAGAGAGGAGCATGATTTGATATCCCCAAGAAGGTCAAGACTCTTGAGAGAGCCATGCAGAAAGAGAGTGCAAATGTAAACATCTCCTCAGAGGCAGTTCCTAAGGGTATCACTTATATTCAGGATGAAACTGTCCAACCTCCCTGCCAGGGATCCATGCTTCTCCAACTGAGGAACAAAACAGTAAACAATTGTTCTTGAAACCAGGAACCAACATGGCTTATTTCCTCTTCGACCATCAATAATCTCTGATTTGGGGAGCAATTTTTTTTTTTTTAATTTTAAAACAAACAAACAAAGTATATATTATAGACAAACAAATGTCACATGATTTTTTAAGATAAAATAAGCTCTAATACATGTAATGCTTCTAGGAGAATTCTTTGAGCTACATCCTCAGACCCCAAGAAGGAAGACTGGGATCATTCTCTATAATGTTTTTAATGTTTTTTGAGACACGATTGACACACAGTAAAATACACAAATCTTCAATAAACAGCTCTGTGAATTCTTCCTAATGTATACATCCACACAGTGTATTATTATGAATACACCCAGATGAAAATCTAGAACATACAAGGTTCATTCAACTTTGACCTTAAAAAACTCTGGAGAAAATTTTTGACAAGCATGAGATTAAGCCAATTTGCATTACCTGTTCTTGTCTTTGGTGACTGTAAAACTTGACACTTAACATCCTTAATAATCCCAGTGTCTTTGGTACCTATAAAATAAATGCATATCGTACAAAGAAAGATTAATGCAATAATTTCTCATCATATAAAGTCCTTTTATCATGAAAAGAATACTATAGCAAATCTAATATTTTAAAAAGTGGTTAAGAAAATCACCAATAGGTCTCTTGTGAGATTCTGTTTTTGTTTAGGAAAAAAAAAAGTCCATCGAGTGATAAAATCTTACAAAATATGTCCAAGATCAAATGCTCTTGTAAATACTTAAATAACAAGTCTAGTACAATTTAGGAAAATTAGTATCCACTGTGAGCTCTTCTCAAATGAGGCTGCCCGTGGTTACCATTTTATTTTGACATCACTATGGAAAAGGTCAAAACTTCCAATAGTAATTTCAGCCATTAAGAATTGCTTACAGCAAAGGAAACAATCGACAGAGTGAAAAGACAACCTACAGAGTGGGAGAAAATTTTTGCCAACTATGCATCCAACAAGGGATTAATATCCAGAATATACATAGAACTCAAGCAATTATACAGCTAAAAAACAAATGACCCAATTAAAAAATGAGCAAACGAGCTGAATAGACATTTTTCAAAGGAAGACATACAAATGGCCAACAGATACATGAAAAAATGCTCAACATCACTAGTCATCAGGGAAATGCAAATAAAAACCACACTGAGATACCACCTCACTCCAGTTAGACTGGCTATAATCAAAAAGACGGTGAATAACAAATGCTGGTGAGGATGTGGAGAGAAGGGAACACTACTGCACTGTTGGTGGGACTGTAAATTAGTACAACCACTACAGAAAACAATATGGAGGTTTCTTAAATAATTACAGATAGATCTTCCATATGATCCAGCAATCCCTCTTCTGGGTATATATCCAGAGGAATGGAAATCATCGTGTCGAAGAGATACCTACACTCCCATGTTCATCGCAGCTCTGTTTACAATAGCCAAGATATGGAACCAACCTAAATGTCCATCAATAGATGACTGGATAAGGAAGCTGTGGTATATATACACCGTGGAATACTACTCTGCCATAAAAAAGAATGAAATACTCCCATTTGCAACAACATGGATGAACCTGGAGAAACTTATGCTGAGTGAAATAAGCAAAGCACAGAGGGATAAATACCACATGTGCTCACTCATACATGGGAGCTAAGACAGAAAGGAAGGAAGGAAAGAAAGATCACAGTAGTGTCATGGACTTACAGAGGGAGGCGACATTCCTAGCGCTACACAGTGGAGTGTGGGGAGAGGGGGAGGGGGTAGGAGGTTGGTGGATAATTGGGGGGATGATGAGGGGTACAAAAGTAATTTCTGGTAAGGGGTATGCCCCAAGTATGAATCTGGCCCTCACATCATGGGCAGGAGGGGTGACAATTAGCTTTGTATCTCATGAATATTCTTAATTAAAAAAAAAAAAAAGAAAGAAAGAATTGTTCTTACTTTTTAAAAATACCAGAAAAGAAGTTATTATTTAGAAACCAGTATTTGAAATAATATAACACAGGATGTCTTTGTCTTCAGATTTAAGACATATACTTTGAAAATCAAGAAGTAGAGATGACTATTATAAAAAAATGGAAAATAGCAAGTGTTGTTGAGGATGTAGACAATTTGAAACCTTCCTACACTATTGGGAAAGTAAATGGTACAGTCACTGTGGAAATAGTCTGACACTTTCTTAAGAAGTTAAACACAGAATTTCTATATGACCTAGCAATTCCATCCTAGGTATATACCCAAAAGCAGTGAAAACAGATAGTCAACAAACACTTGTACTTGAATGCTCATAACAACACTATTCACAAAAGTCAGAAAGTGAAAACAATCTAAATGTCCAGTAACTGAAGAATGGATTAACAAAATGTAGTACAGCTCTCCCTCCGTATCTACAGGGATTGGTTTCAGGAGCTCCAAGGATACCGACAGTCCCTTATAGAATGTGGTGCTGTATTTGTATATATCAGATGACCTCCCGTATACTTTCCTTTTTGTCTTTTTTCATGTCTGGCAACGGATCGCAACCCTCAGTGTCGCACTGTACCAGACCAGGACTGGCAACGGGATCGCAACCCTTGGTGCTGCGCCCACACCTCGCTCAGCCAGTGAGTGGGAACCGGTCTGTATGTGGGATCCGAACCCTCGGCGGGAGCGCCGCCGCACTCCCAAGTGGCGCACTGTAGCAGTGCGCCACCGGGCTGGCCCGACCTCCCGTATACTTTAAGTCATCTCTATATTACTTATAATACCTAATACAATGTAAATGCTATGTATAAAGTTGTTACACTGTATTGCTTTTTATTTGTATTATTTTTTATTGTAGTACTGTTATTTTTAACTGAGTATTTTTTTCCAAATATTTTCAATCCACGGTGGGTTGAATCCTCAAATGCAGAACCCACAGATACAGAGGGCTGACTGTATATTCATACAACAGAATACTACTCATCCATATAAAGAAATAAAGTACTGATACATGCTACAACATGGCTGAACCTTGAAAATATTATGCTAAGTGAAGGAAGCCAGATACAAAAGGTCTTAGATACTATGACTACATTTATAGGAAATATTCAGAATAGGTAAATCCATGGAAACAGAAAGCAGACTAGTGGTTGCCAAGAACTGGGAGAAGGGAGAATAGGGAGTGACTGCTTCATGGGTGTACAGTTTCCCTTTAGGATGATAAAAATGTTTTGGAACTAGATAGTTGTGATGGTTGCATAATACAGTGAATATACCAAATGCAACTGAACTGTACACTTTAAAAAGGTTAATTGTTAATTTTATATTACATGAATTTTACATCAATTAAAAGAAAAAAGGGGTTCTGTTTTGTTGAGGTTAAATTTTTTTCTATCAGAACTTCTGGGTAGCTGAAGACATTAGTGATGGCCTAGCTACACATCTCTCAATATTTCCTCCAAACATAACAGAGAACAAGAAGGAACAAATCAATCTACACAAAAACCAAATTCTCGGCTTAACTTGATGATAGAGGATAACCCAAACTTCAAAAGAACTATAAGCAAAAAGAGAAAAATCACTTTTTGTAAGCAAAAAGCAGATTGAAAAAGTACTGCAGGGCCCAGGAAGGATGGACGAGGGAAGCTAGCCAAGAACTCTAAGGTTTATCTAAAACCACTGCCAAAAAAGATGTAAGTCTACTCTAAGTCTGAAAATATTATAGAAGCATCCAGGTCGACCAGACATGGACCCCAGGAAAGGGATATAAGTGTAGGTGCGATTGGAAGAGGCAGTCTCCCAAACATATACCATTTTTTCTTTATATATAGATCAATGGAAATGAATAGGAAGTCCAGAAAATCCTTACATTATGGTAAACTGATTTTCTTTTTTTTTTCTTTTTATATTTTTAAATGTTTACATTGTACAACACATAGCTCCTACGGGAGAAAAATGGCAAAAAGGTTGAAGAGCCCTTTGTCAACTGAGCAATAAAGAAGAAAAAAGCAAAGGGAGAAACTTAGGGTACTGCAAGAAAAAAGAGAACCACAATATCAGAGGACCCACATCCCCACTCCCATTACCTAAACCAAAACAAATAAATCCACCAAAGTATTTGCTATATAGCACTGACAAGAGGGCACCATTAAGCTACAAATCTTGTAAAGCATTCCAATACCACAAAAACGAATAAAAGAAGGATTCACAAATACCTTACAGAAAATCAGAAGACAAAATTCAACACATATCAACAAAGAGAAATCACCCCTGGAAAAACAATGATGAAGAGAAAGAAAAGTTTGCGATAACACCCTAAACAAAATTAATATGTTCAAAACAAGCATTCGAGGATGTGAAAACCTTGAAAAACTGAAAAACTGTCTTAAATCAAAAACTCACTAACTAAGAATAGAATTGGACAAGAAAGAGAAAATAATGAAAATTTTACTGAACTCAGGAAAGAAATGAAAAAAAAGACAAAATTATCTAAAAAATGAATTATGAGGTAATTAAATCAAAATTTCAATAAGGGGCTTAAAAAAAGGGCAAGAAAACAATGAGAGATGAAAAATAAAAAGAAAATGAGATAAAGGAAGACCTAAAAGGAGTCAATGAAAAAATACTGGGAATTGAAGACAGTAAAAGCAACAACTTTGGAATTATCACAGACCCTGAAGAAGAAAAACAAAACTAAGACACAGAACTAATATTTAAAATTATAATCCATGCTCTCTCTGCTTCCATCATCTTGCAATGTGAGACCCCTGGATCACTGTCACCATCACCAGATGGACTATGGACTTCCCAGCCTCAGAAACTAGCAAGACTGGTCCTGGCAGAGAGTGGATTCCACCTGCGAGGAGGTTGAGGGCAAGAAGACAGGAGTTGTCTGGTACAGGCATCTAAGTCCTTGACCGTGGTGTTATAAAACCGCACTCTAATGACCAGCGCCAACATAGCGGCGCCCAGTGGCATCCACCTGCTCGTCCACAGAGCTTTTACAAATAATGCTGCTATAAATATTTGTGGACCGGGCAAAACGGCAGTCTGAAGGCAGCGGCAGTGGTGGAAACTCAAGACTCAGGGGCCGCCGGGACTGGAAGAAATCACAGTGCCTACTTGGAAAGAAAAGGTAGCAACTTGCCCCAGCCCAACCCCAGAGCGGGTCCCTAGAAAGGTTGGAGCTGCGTCCGCTTGCAGTCGGTGACTGCGCGACTCTGTGCCCACCCGCGGAAGCGGCAGCAGCAGCAGCAGAGGAACCACCAGCAGCGGAGCCGGCGGCAGTGGCAGTAGCGGAGGAACCCGCAGCAGCAGAGCCGGCAGTAGCAGCAGCAGCGGAGGAACCAGCGGCAGGAGCAGCAGAGGAGCCGGCAGCAGAGGAGCCGGCAGCAGCGGAGCCCTCAACAGCAGTGGCAGCGATGGAAGCAGCACCAGCGGTAACAGTGGCAGCGGCAGCAGCGGAGGAGTCGGCGGTGGCGACAGCGGCGTAAGCAGCAGCAGCGGGGAAAGCGGCACGAGCAGTAGCGGCAGGAGCAGGGAAAGCGGCAGCAGTGGAGCCGGCAGCAGCGGAGCCAGCGGCAGTGGTGCCGGCGGCAGTGGCGTAAGCAGCGGCAGCAGCGGGGGAAGCGGCAGCGGCAGGAGGGACACCCTGAGGTACCGCCCCGTCACCCAGCAGCCCAGCAGAATCCAAGCTGACCAGAGAGGTGGCTCCCCGGAGAGGCCCAAGACCCGAGGTAACCACAGGTGGAAGGCACTAGTGGCCAACTGAGTAGTCACTGAGGTAGACATACCAAATTGGCAACCCCAGCAACATCTTAGTCAGACAATAGTGTTGAACCTGTGGACTGTGAAACCCCCTGCCACAATGAATAAACATCAAAGAAAAGATACCAGAATTATGAAAAATCAAGAAACTACACCACCCAAAGATAATAAATCTCAAGATCTAAATCCTATAGAACAAGAAGCCCTTGAAATGACTGACAAGGAATTTCGAGGGATAATTCTAAGGAAACTGAATGAGATGCAAGAAAACTCAGATAGACATCATTATGAAATGAGGAAAAGTATACAGGACCTGAAAGAGGAAATGTACAAGGAAATCAATGCCCTGAAAAAAAATGTAACAGAACTTGCCGAACTGAAGAAGTTATTCAGCGAAATAAAAAACACAACAGAGGGCCGGCCCAGTGGAGCACTGGACAGTGCGCCGCTTGGGAGCGTGGCGGCGCTCCCACCGAGGGTTCGGATCCCATGTGGAGTCCGGTTCCCGCTCACTGGCTGAGCGCGGTATGGGCGCAACACCGAGGGTTGCGATCCCGTTGCCGGTCAGTAAAAAAAAAAAAAAAAAAAACACAACGGAGAGTTTAACCAGCAGGCTTGTCGAAGTTGAAGAGAGAAACTCTGAACTTAAAGATGGGCTGTTTGAAATAACACAAGCAGACAAAAAAAAAAAGAAAAAAGTATCAAAGGCATCAAAACACATTGGAGAGTTTAACCAGCAGGATAACGGAAGTTGAAGAGAGAACCTCGGTTCTTGAAGATGGGCTCTTTGGAATAATACAAGCATACAAGAAAAAAGATAAAAGTATCAAAGATATTGAAGAAAATCTGAGAGAGATATTAGACAACCTTAAGCACTCAAATATCTGAGTCATGGGTATTCCAGAAGGGGAGGGAAAAGGAGATTGTATTGAAAACATATTCAACAAAATAGTGGCAGAAAACTTTCCAGACATAGGAAAAACCACAGATCTTCAGATCCAAGAAGCTCAACGATCCCCAAACGTGTTCAACCCAAAAAGGGCTTCACCAAGGCATATTATAGTCAAAATGACTAAACTCAAGGACAAAGAGAGAATCTTGAAAGCTGCAAGAGAGAAGCGTCAAATCACCTATAAGGGGGCTCCAATCAGGTTAACGTCAGACTTCTCAACACAAACCCTAAAGGCTAGAAGGGAATGGGATGATATATTCAAAATACTAAAAGACAAAGATTGCCAGCCAAGAATACTCTACCCTGCAAGGCTGTCCTTCCGAAATGAAGGGCAAATAGTATATTTCTCAGACAAACAAAAGCTGCGGGAGTTCACCACCACACGACCACCCTTACAAGAAATTCTCAAGGGACTACGGGTTTGGTTCCTGAAAAATAACTACCACTGCCATAAAAACCTAAGAAAAATCTAAACCCACTAGTATACTAAAAATGGCATTTTAAAAATCCACTACTATAATAAAAATGTCTATCATGAAAAGAAAACAAATGATCATAATCACTAGAGGCAACCTCAGGAACCAACAAACACAGAAAACAAATAGCAAAGCAGAAAGCAAGGAACAAATATCACTCAAGAAAATCGAAAAAATAATTAAATGTTAGGAATAAAGCAACACCTCTCAATAATAACCCTTAATGTCAAGGGTTTAAATTCACCAATCAAAAGACACAGATTGGCTGACTGGATAAGAAAGATTGACCCAACTATATGCTGCCTACAAGAGACTCACCTCACCCATAAAGACTCACATCGATTAAGAGTGAAAGGATGGAAAAAGATCTTCCAAGCAAATAGAAAAGAAAAACGAGCTGGAGTAGCTATTCTCATATCTGACAAAATAGACTTTAAACTAAAAACCATAATAAGAGACAATGAGGGTCACTACATAATGATAAAAGGACTGATGCATCAAGAAGACATAACAGTCATAAATATGTATGCACCCAATGTTGGAGCACCCAGATTTATAAAACAAACTCTATTAGACCTAAAAAAGGAAATAGACACTAATACTATAATTGCAGGGGACCTGAATACCCCACTGTCAATATTGGACAGATCAACTAGGCAAAGAATTAGCAGAGAAGCACAAGATCTTAACAATACCCTAGACCAATTAGACATGGTGGATATCTACAGAACATTCCATCCAACAACCTCAGAATATTCATTCTTCTCATCAGCACGTGGATCATTCTCCAGGATAGATCACATATTAGGACACAAATCAAGTCTCACCAAATTCAAAAAAATTGGAATTATCCCGTGTATTTTCTCAGACCATAATGGATTAAAACTAGAAATCAATAATAAACAAAATTCTGGAAAGTATACAAACACATGGAAATTAAACAGCATTCTACTTAATGATACATGGGTCCAAGAAGAAATCAAGCAGGAAATAAAAAAATTTATTGAAACTAATGAAAATAATGATACATCATACCAAAACTTGTGGGATACAGCAAAGGCAGTACTTAGGGGGAAATTTATTGCATTAAATGCCTACCTCAGAAAAATGGAAGGCTGGCAAGTGAACAATCTAATAATGCACCTTAAAGATTTAGAAAAACAAGAACAATCCAAACCTAACGTTAGCAGAAGGAAAGAAATCATCAAGATCAGAGCAGACCTTAATGAAATTGAAAACCAAAAAATAATACAAAAGATCAACGAATCAAAAAGTTGGTTTTTTGAAAAGATAAATAAAATCGACAAACCACTTGCATGGCTAACAAAAAAAAGAAGAGAGAAGATTCAAATAACAAAAATTAGAAATGAAAAAGGTGATATTACAACTGACTCAACCGAAATACAAAGAATCATCCAAGACTGCTATAAACAGCTATACGCCAACAAGTTTGAAAATCTGGAGGAAATGGATAAATTTCTGGACACACACAAGCTCCCCAAACTGAGCCATGAAGACGTAGAAAATCTGAACAGACTAATAACAATAAAGGAGATTGAAGCTGTTATCAGAAAGCTCCCAACAAAGAAAAGCCC
This sequence comes from Galeopterus variegatus, assembly GCF_000696425.1. NCBI lineage: Eukaryota > Metazoa > Chordata > Mammalia > Dermoptera > Cynocephalidae > Galeopterus > Galeopterus variegatus. Next base: position 492 of record NW_007727723.1, on the reverse strand, counting down.
AGGACCAGATGGATTCACAGCAGAATTTTACCAAACATTCAAAGAGGAATTGACACCGACTCTTTACAAACTATTCCAAAAGATTGAAACAGACGCAAATCTCCCAAACTCATTCTATGAAGCAAACATCATCCTGATACCAAAACCAGGTAAAGATATAACCAAAAAAGAAAACTACAGGCTGACATCCTTGATGAATATAGACGCAAGAATCCTCAATATATAACCAAAAAAGAAAACTACAGGCTGACATCCTTGATGAATATAGAAGCAAGAATCCTCAATAAAATACTAGCAAACAGAATACAACAACACATACGTAAAATTATCCACCACAATCAAGTGGGATTCATCCCAGTGATGCAAGGTTGGTTCAACATATGGAGATCAGTAAATGTGATACGCCATATTAATAAAATCAAACACAAGGACCATATGATTATCTCTATAGATGCTGAAAAAGCATTTGATAAAATTCTGCACTCATTCATG
>NW_007727722.1:377362-378285 GCF_000696425.1 Galeopterus variegatus | reverse complement strand
CTCCCTGATCCTTGAGTTCTGGCCCTGGCAGCTGGATCCTGTCCTGGCAGCCCGACAGGGTGTGAGATCTGTAAGTCACCGCCTCACTATCCGGGCGTTTCCCCTCTCTGTGTGCACACGATGGGGCCTCCCAGAGGGTGCGCCTTTTTTTCCGAGACTCCTCCTCCTTTGCCGGACCCCTCCCCTCTCTGTACAGCCTGGGGCGTGTCTTCTGCAATCCTCCTCTCTCAGCCCCGCCCGGCCCCGAAGGGGTCTCAGGCCTCCGCAACGGACACTGTGGGTGTTCCTGTGGCCCTGGTCAAGGTCCTCTCTGGGCCTCCCACCTTCCCCCCGGTATTGTGGCCCCCTGTGTGGTTGAGTTATCTCCCACACCAGGGCACGAGTACCCTGGGGGAGGATCCCACAGCACACAGTTCCTGTTTGAATCCCCCCGGCGTGAGCCGGCTCGGCGCCCTCAGGCCAGCTCTTCGGCAGGATCAAGCGGGCTCAGGGGCACCCCGGTCACCCCTCTCCCAACCAGAAATCAGTCTGGGATTTTTCTAAACTGAAGGCCACAGAGATGGTATCTGCCTCCCGGAAGCAGGGAGTTTACCTGGGGCCAAAGCCCCAGGTGTGGTGGAGTGACAGTCTGGCCGGGATCCTCTTCCCTGCCCTCCCGATGCTGGCCGGGGGCTCCCCATGCCACCAGCCCCACAAGAGATCCGCGGGAGGAGTGGGATTGGTGGCCGCTCCACAGGACCCAGGGGGGCCTGCACTGAGGCACACAAGTGACACGGCTCAGTGAGGAGCCGCGCCAAGCGATGATGGCTGGCTTGCCCAATCTGAGCCGGCCGGCTCCGCCCCCCCCGGGAGAAAATGGAAGCAGTGCTGCTGAAGGCACCTAGCCTGGTGTGGTAATCGGGGGCCGGGCGGGCCTTTGCCCC
>NW_007727722.1:376842-377352 GCF_000696425.1 Galeopterus variegatus | reverse complement strand
TCTGCATCGCCGCTGCCGTCTTTCCTGGCCTTTGTTGCCTTGGGCTGCTCGGTCTCCCGGCACAGTTGTGGCGCTCTCAGGACTCTTCTTTTGCATCGGCCCTAAAACCTCGAGACTGTAGTTGCTTTTTTTTCGTTGTAGATTAGTTGATCAGTGAATTATTTGTTTTTTGTTTCTCTTGGGAATGCAAATAGTACTCTGGCAGCACAGCGCACACTTCACAGGCTCTCTCTGTCCTCTGGCACGCTCACTCCAGACCCGTCGCCATCTTCCTCTCTATCATAGCATCATCTTGTAAAAACTTAGATATTCAGTGTATTTCTGAAGCTTCCTGGGCTCTGCCATTTTTCAGCAGGCCTTAAAAGGGGTTGGCTGAACTGGCAAAAGCAGCATCCCTTCTCTCTCAGCCAGTGAGCGGGAACCGGTCTTTATGTGGGATCCAAACCCTCGGCGGGAGTGCCGTCGCACTCCCAAGCGGCGCACTGTAGCAGTGCGCCACCGGGCCAGCCC
>NW_007727722.1:351859-376473 GCF_000696425.1 Galeopterus variegatus | reverse complement strand
CCTTGAGGAAATATTTTGAAAACTTTTGTATAATTAGCTTAGCATTTGTTTCTCTGAGTACCTCCTTTTTTTTTTTTTAAAGATGACCGGTAAGGGGATCTCAACCCTTGGCTTGGTGCTGTCAGCACCACGCTCAGCCAGTGAGCAAACCGGCCATCCCTATATAGGATCCGAACCCATGGCCTTGGTGTTATCAGCACCGCACTCTACCGAGTGAGCCACGGGCCGGCCCCCAACACTGCCACATTGGAGATCAAATTTCCACATGAATTTTGCAGGGGACAACACATCCAAACTCCATCAATAAGCTCTTGCTGACCAAGGTGAAGCAGATATTGGTAAAATTACATGGCAAAAAATTCAGACAAATGCTAAGGGGTTGACCCTTAAGTCTGGTTTTTGTTGGCATCTAATATTACATCTATAGTTGTCTCTTAAATTTAGATCTTGAGTCTTACCTTCCTCCTTAGAGTTCCATTCTCACCTCTAATTGCCTGATAGCAACTCCCTTCCTCCTTCCTACTCCTGCTGCATTATCGTCATCCCCCCAAAACAGGTTAACCACCTAGTATGCATTCTTCTGTGTTGTATTTACTACCTCTACCATACGAACATATGGATGTGTAGGTGCACATACTTATACATAAATCCACACACAGGACTTTTCATCATTGTTCTACTAAAGAATTGAACATATTAAAACAAACTTCTGCACATATTTCTCTCTTCACTCAGCAATACCTCACAGATGGTCCCACTAAGTTAGCTCATATAGTGCTCTTTTTGATGGTGATATAATAACCTATGCTGTGATATACCATAATTTATTTACCCATTCCACTTTTTCATTTTATATTTTTAAAATTTATTTTAATTGAAACATTGTAACTGTACATATTTATGAGGTATAATTTGATGTTTTGATACATACATGTTATTTAATAATTGGGTCAGGGTAGTGACCTATTTGATACACACATGTTATATAATAATCAGGTCAGGGTAGCAAACCATCATCTCTCATGCATTTATCATTTCTTTGTGGCAAGAATGTTCAAAAGCCTCTTCTCTAGTCATTATGCAATATAAAAAAACAACTGTTAACTATAGTCACTATAGTCACTCTACTGTGCAACAGAACATCAGAACCTATTCTTCCTATCTCATTGTAATTTTGTACCCTCTGGCCAACCTCTCCCTGTTTCCCTCTTTCCCACTCCTGCCCGCCCCACCCCCCCCAGGTCTCCAGTAATCACTTTTCTACTCTTTGCCTGTATAATTTTGTTGTTTTTAGATTCCACATATGAATGAGATCCTGTGGTATTTGTCTTTCTGTGCCTGTCTTACTTGACAGGATTTCATTGTTTTTATGGCTGAATAGTATTCCTATATGTATTTTACACACACACCCCCCACACACATTTTTTTATCCATTCACCCACTGTTAGACACTTAGGTTGATTCCATATCTTGACTATTGTAAATGGCACGGCAATAAACATGGGAGTGCACATCTCTCTCTTTTTTTTTGTCCTTTTTGAGACCGGCCACACCGCGCTCAGCCAGTGAGCGCTGTGAGCGCACCGGTCATCCCTATATAGGATCCGAACCCGCGGCAGGAGCGCTGCTGCACTCCCAGCGCCGAGTGCACCATGGGCTTGGCCCTGCACATATCTCTTTGACATACTGATTTCATTTCCTTTAGGTAACATATTGGTAGTTAGATTTGTTGAATCATATGGTAGTTCTATTTTTAATTTTTTGAGGAACTTCCATACTGTTGTCCATAATAGCTGTCTAATTTATACTCTCAACAACAGTGTGCAAGTGTTCCCCTTTCTCCACATCCTTGTGAGCATTTGTTATTCTTGGTCTTTTTAATACTGGCCAGTCTAATTGAGGTGAAATGATATCTCAATGTGGTTTTGATTTGCATTTCCTTGATTAGTGATGTTGAGCACTTTTTCACATGCCTGTTGTCATTTGTATGTCTTGTTTTGAGAAATGTCTATTAAGATCCTTTGCCCATTTCTTAACTGAGTTATTTGGGTTTTTTCTGTTAAGTTTTTTATATATTCTTGATATTAACCCCTTGGCAGATGCAGAGTTTGCAAATATTTTCTCCGATTCTGTAGGTTGTCTCTTTACTATGTTAACAGTTATATTCAACTATTACTAGGTATGTTTGTGGTATTATAAGCAGTGCTCAAATAAACATCCTTATACATACCAGCCCTTTTATTTCTTAGGGATAGATTCCCTGAAATGGAATTACTGGGACACAGAGTATGCGTATTTTTATTTTAATAGATATTGCCAGATTGCCTTCCAAAAAAGGCAATAACAACTTACCACTGTATTCAAATAACTTCCCATGTCCCCTTCTCCAAGTAACAGGTATTCTTGATCATTTTAATGTCTGCTAATCTTATGGATGTAAAGTGATGGCTTGTTGTTATTTTAATTTATGTTTCACTAACTGCTAATAAGCCTGAGCATCTTTTGCAATATGGTTAACCACGTGAATTTGCTCTTCTGAAATTGTCTATTCATATCCTCTGCCCATTTTCCTATTGGCTTGTTTGTCTTCTTGTCAAATTGTCAGAGCTGTTTATTATAGATAAAAACCCTTTATCTGGCCTCTCTGTCACAAATATTTTACTTTCTAAATTTTCTGTGGACTATTAATTTTGTTTATGTTCTCCTCTGCCATATAAGTTTTAATTTTTATATATCCAAAATTCTTCTTTTTCCCTTGGCCAGCTTCTAGATATCCTACTTAATTAAGAAGGCCCCTAGAGGGTGGTTTCTACCTAAATATAAAAGTTTCTTCCTTCCTTCCACATAAAATACTCTTTAAACTGTATTTTGTTAAGAATTCCCTCACCCTCCTTTCTAAACATCTGATTCTTTTCACTATCCCTAGTTCTCGAATCTATGCACTGCAAAATCTTGACATTCTAAATATTAAAGAAAATAGATCTCTCAGAAATTTTAAGGTAAAATATAGTGATGTCACCTTGAACTTCCTTTTTTTTTTTGACTGGTAAGGGGATCGCAACCCACAGCACAGTGTGGCCCGCATGGGATCCAAACCTGCAGCCTCAACGCTACCAGCACCTCACTCTCCCGAGTGAGCCACGGGGTCGGCCCTCACCTTGAACTTTCTATCCATTATAAGGCCTCTCCTCTTCAACATCACTGTCAAAGAATAATCTAACCTCTGCTTGCTCACTTCCAGTGATGAGACATTTAATACTTCCCTTGCTGTACCATTCCATTTTCCAGAAGTTTCTATTCATTTCATTCTGTCAATATATTTTTCATATTCCTACTGAAACAATCAAACTAAGAAAGCATATAAGAGAATGGAAATTAGACTTAATAATAATTTGTGTGATGTTCGTAGTACCTGAAAATATTCATTTCCTTCTTTCCTTAACTCCAATGACTATCTACTTGACGCCAAGTATTGGACATAGAAAGATAAGGAAAACACTACTTCTGACCTGAAAGTCATGAAAAAGTAGTGTGTATATAATGTATACGCATGTGTGAATGTAGAAATATAATAGGTAGAGACAAATATTGTACTGCAAAAATGCTATTCAAGGGCTATTTTAAGGAATTTTAGTTCATATATTAGATAATAATTGATATTTCAAATTATAGAAGCTAATGAAAAAAAGAAGTTAATGAAGCTGAAATTAAAAACCATCTACAGAATTGATAAAAATTTAGTACTCTTTTCTTGAATCTGGTTCAATCGATGAAGCTGTAATTATACTGTTTTACCTAGATACTATAATATTCAGGCCAGGCAATAAAATGCATTTTACAGGAGATCTAAGATGCCTCTGTCAACAGATCAAATATCTGTAGTTTGGCCTGGATAAAAATTACTTTAAAAAAAAAAATGGGTCCAACCTACAAATTTTCTTGCTCATTGGGGGTCAGGTTTCCTTTGGTAATTAGTACTATTCCAAGATTTAAACAATTAAAAACTGATTCGATGTGATGAAAAAAGGGCAAAAAGAATTCCCCAATATAAAATGCAATTAAGAGCACACAGAGAAATTAACAGATAAATAAACAGACAAACAAAATGCTAGAAAAACACAAGAAACTAATTGTCATTGTTTATTCCATCAAAGTAGAAGTTTGCTCCTTCTGCAAAATTCTAAAAGAATTTGCAGATCTTTACTTGGAATTAGAGAGCAATTTGCTTACTGATTTACTAATTGCTCATAGTCACATTTAACAAACACATGTAGATCTTCATAGACAGAGAACTATTATAAACATTTGTCTATCCATCCATCCATCAATTGTCATTGCCAATTCCTAATTCAAACCTCAAACTCAAAAAGCATGCAGCAATCCAACAATTTTTCTGGGACAAAGTCAGAGAATCATTTATATTGACAAGAAATCTTACCTTTGGCAAAGGCAAATTTCAACAAATTTTAAATCTCAGTAGTAATTAAAGTACAATATCTACCTGAAAATGTATTTATTTTTCAACATTGAAGTTGAAATATGTGGAAAGCATAAAAAACCATTAACAAGAAGGAAGAAAGTAGCAAATCAAAACACAGTTCCTTTACCACAATATCAGGCTAAAAGGTAAACAAATAAAAAGTTCACAAAAAGATTTCAACCACTAAAGGCTCCAAAACATAAGTCAGGTTTACCTATCATATTAAAGAAAACATAGGAATTCTTATGTATAGCACAGCCTTGTGATGCCTTCTGCCAAAGAAAAAAACCTCTATGAATCACAGCAGGTATAATGATGTCAGCTGTTTTGATTTACATAGTGATAATACAGCTCCACTTTAACTCAGCAGACTTAGCTGAACTTTCTGTTGTGCTTCTAAGATATTTTCTGTTTTATTATACAATTTACTATAAATATTTGCTTACACCTCTCTTTTCATTAGTCTGTAAGCTCCTAGAGATAACAGACTTTATATCCCTAATAACAAAACAAACTTTCACCCTAAATGCATTATTCAGTTTATTTATTAAATTAATGATGTTACATAAACAGAATTATTTTAGGTTTAGTTCTTGCTATGCATATCTTACCCTTATAGTATGCATTATCAGCTGGCATTAGGAGAAAAGTACAGAACTTTCAAAAACTAAAAACACCACATTTTTTGGAAGTCTACAAGCTAAACAAATTCTTGAATTCTATAAAAGCATATGGGCTTATTCTATTGTTTGTTACATGGATATGAGAACCTGAAAATAGGTTTTTGAATAATTTGGATTCTCTCTGATTTTCTTAGTCCATGTATTTTTGTATTGTTTTTAATCACTTAGTTGTACTGGCTCCAATTGTTTTGCATCTCTTGAAGTAAATGGACCATCTACCTGTAGACAATATAATCTAAGAGGTACTTCATAAAAATTAATTTCTATGAAAACCTAGAAAAAATTGGAGTACTAACAAAAAACTGTGGAGATTCTTTCTAACATAAATGTCTTTTTTTTTTTTTTTTAATGCCTGGTCCTTTTTTGAGGATATATTTAAGCTAGCATAGCAGATCTGGAATTGGTCACTCTTTAAAAATAACAAAAACAAGTAAACGAACAAAATATAGCTAGTTTAAACCATTATTAACAAAACTTACTAATTTTAAATAGTATATAAAAGTACTCACACCAGCTCTCACTAAAGAACCCTTGGCTGGTTAATCAAAATTCAAAATGAAAAAAGCCCCTAACTAAAATAGAGTTGTTTATGGACATGTTAATTGAATTGTTAGTAAGCCATGCATAAAATATGAACAGTACTTATGAATCCTACCCTAAGAAATACTCTAATACTGGAAAATAATTTGGGTTTCTTTCCAGTTTTATATTTTAAAGAAAGAGATACTTTGATATGTCATTTAACATGTAGGAACTACTACTTATTAAGAGACCGTGATTTTTTAATAACCATTTTCACTTTAATCAAATGATCAAACAACATCACCAATAATGAGGCAAACTAACTTCATGATCCTGATGTCTTCTTGCCAAAAATATTTAATCCAAAATTAATGATGAAGAAACACAACTACACAAATCCAAATTAAGAAATATTCTGCAAAACAACTGGCCCAGAAACTAAAAATGGCAATGCCAACATGGAAGACAACCCTACCTCCCTACCACAGACAAAAAAAAAAAAGGACTGGGAAACTATTCTAATTTAAAGGAGACCAAATGTTCATTGTGATCCTTGTAAATTGTGATTACATTAAACTAAATGTAACATGTGATCCATGATCATGGGTAGGTAAGATATAAAAGATTTTATTGGAACATTTGGGAAAATTGGAATATGGACTCTATATTACTCAAAATATATCCGTAATACATTCTTGAGTGTGATAATTCTTATGTTTATGTAGTAGAAGTTCTTGTTCTTGGGAAATACATGCTAAAGTATTTAGGAAAAAAGAGTCATAATGTCAATTTACTCTCAAATGATCAGAGGAAAAAGGGATTTTTTCCCCCTGATATATAAAGAGAGTTTTATAAAACAAATGTGTAAAATGTATTCAACTAATAAATTTAGGTAAAGAATATACCATTATTGTTTGTTCTTTTCTTTAAGATTTAATGTTTGAAATTTTCAAATATTGAAAATTTTCACAATTCATAAAAGTTAGAGGGTAAAATAAACAGACTCTAGAACTGAAAAAGACAACAACTAAAATTAAGAACTTAACAGATTGAGTTCACAAGCAGATTAGACAGAACTAGACAAAAAATTAGTGAGCTGGAAGATAAGTCAGAAAAAAATTAACCAGACTAAAGCACAGAGAGAAAAGGTTAGAAAATATAGCAATGAGTTTATGAGCATGAGACATGGTGAAAAGGTCTAATAGATTTAACAGGAGTCCCAGAAGAAGAGAAAACAGACATTGGAGCAGAAGCAATATATATTATATATACAATGGCTGAGAATTTCTCAAAACTGACCTTAGACATCAAGCCATAGATTCCAGAAGCAATCTAGACACTAAGAAGGATAAATAATACAAAGAAAACCGTGTTGAGGTACATCACAGTAAAACCTGCTAAAAAGAGAAGGAAAAACTCTTAAAAGTAGCTCAGAATTCATATATCTGTTAGCCATTTGTATATTTTCTTTTGAGAAATGTTTATTCAGATCCTTTGCCCGGCCCCCTGCTTTTTTTAAAGATGACCAGTAAGGGGATCTTAATCCTTGACTTAGTGTCGTCAGCACCATGCTCTCCCAAGTGAGCTAACCAGCCATCCCTATACAGGGATCCAAACCTGTGGCCTTGGTGTTATCAGCACAATGCTCACCCAAGTGAGCCACGGGCCATCCCCTCTTTGTCCATTTTTAAATCAGGTTATTTGTTTTCTTAATAGTGATTTGTTTCATTTACTTATATCTTTTGGATATTAACCCTTTAATAGATGTATGGTTTGCAAATATTTTATCCCTTTCTATAGGCTGTCTCTTCACTCCTCCGATTGTTTCCATTACTGTGCAGAAGCTTTTTAGTCTGATGCAATCAGACCTTTTCTAAGCTTTACTTTCTGTTTCTATGAATTTGACTATATTAGATAACTGATATAAATGGGCTTATACAGTATTTGTCTTTTTGTGACTGGCTTATTTAATTTCGCATAATGTCCTCAAGGTTCATCCATATTGTAGCATGTAACAGGATATCCTTCCTTTTTAAGGCTGAATAATATTTCATTTTATGATTGTTTACACAAAGAGGTAAAAAAAATTATTCCATTTTATGTATATGCCATTTTTTGTTATCCATTCATCTGCAGATGGATACCTGGGTTGCTTTCATCTCTCCACTATTGTGAATAATGCTACTTTGAACATGGGTGTGCAAATATCTCTTTGAGATCCTGCCCTCAATTCCTTTGGATATACCAGAAATGAGATTGCTGGATCACATATGATGTTTAGTTTTTTGAGAAACCACAATGCCATTTTCCACGGTGGCTATACCATTTTACATTCCTACCAACAGAGCACAAGGGTTTGTTTCTCCACATCCTACCCAATGCTTGTTACTTTCTGGTTTGTTTTGACAGCAGCTATCATAGTGGTTGTGAAATGGCTACTACATGAATTTTAATAATATGTTCACATGTGAATGTATGTGAACATGTGCTTGTATAGGTACCAAATATTCCTGTAAAGAAACACAAGAATCCAGTAACAGTAGCTACCTTTTAGAAAGGGAACTGGGAAGTAACGGGGGTAAAAGAAAGACTTTTTTTTGTATTTCCTTCAGTACATTTTGAATTTAGTACCATGTGTATGAATCACCAATTAAATACAAAACAAAATCTTAGTTTTTCTAGATCTTCTATAATTTTATATAATTATAAGATTTCTAGATTTTCTAGGTTTTATATCATTTTAATAAATTTTTCTAATTTTCCCAGTGTGCCAATCACTTTTGTCTTTTTCATTTTCTTCTTATGCCTTTTCCCATTTTCAGAAATATTTTATAAAAGTGAAATTATATACAGAACAATCTTCCCCAATAGTTAATGAAGATTAAATTTTCTACACTAACAGTAATAATAAACAAATTTTTTTTCTACACTAGATCTAATGAAAAGCTTAAATAATTTAACAATGGTAAAAATGTTAGCCTAAAATTTAAAAAAGCAAGTAAAACATTTAGGGTGAAGAATTATCAGGATAAAAAATTAAGGTAGATCTTTGCACGTGAAAAAGTTTGTTCTCTATGACAATTTTATCATTTTTGCAGTTGTTTATTCTTAAATTTGATACACATTAACAGAATGAAGAATAAAAATCATATAATCATCTCAATAGGTGCTGAAAAGCATTTGAGAAAATTCAACATTCTTTTCATGATTAGATATGGAAGGAATATACCTCAACATAATAAAGGCCATATGTGACAAGGCCACAGTTAATATAACACTCAACAGTAAAAAGCTGAAAGCTTTTCCTCTAAGACCAGGAACAAAGATGCTCATTCTTACCACTTCTATTCAACATAGACTGGAAGTCCTAGCCACAACTATTAGACAAGAAAAAGTCATCCAATTCAGAAAGGAAGAAATAAAATTGTTTCTGTTTGTGGATGGTATGATTTTATACACTGAAAACACTAAACGCTACCCCCAAAACTGTTATAACTAATAAATGAATTCAGTAAAGTTGCAGGATACAAAATCAACAAACAAAATAAGTTGTTTCTATACACTAACAATTACCTGAAAAAGAAATCAAGAAAACAATCCCACTTGCAACAGCACCAAAAACCAACAAAAAAGCAAAACAAAAAAACTGTAGCAATAAATTTAACCGAGGAGTTGAAAGATCTGCACACTGAAAACTGGAAAACACTGGTGGAAGAATTATAGTCAACACAAATAAATACAAAGATATCCAATGTTCATGTTTTGGAATAATTAATATTATTAAAACATCCATACTATTCAAAGTGATATACACATTTAAGGAAATCCCTATGAAAATTCCAAAGAGATTTTTCACAGAAATAGAAAAAAAAATCCTAAAATTCATATGGAACCACAAGAGACCCAGAATAGCCATAGAAATCTTGAGGAAGAAGAATAAAGCAGGAGGCATCACACTACCTGACTTCAAAATATACTACAAAGCTATAGTAATCAAAACAGTATGGTACTGGTATAAAAACAGAGACATAGACCAACAGAACTGAATAGAAAGCCCAGAGATAAATTCTCACATTTACAGCCATTTCAATTGTCTTTGATCACAGTGCCAAGAACACTCAAAGGGGAATAAATGATTTTGGGAAAACTGAATATCCACATGCAGAAGGATGAAATCAGACCCTTATCTCACACTATATGCAAAAATTAAGTCTAATGGATTAAAGACATATAGATATAGGACATAAAATTGTAAGACTACTATAAGAAAACATAGTGGACACATTGGACTGGATATTCTGGATATGATCCCCAAAGCACAAGCAACAAAAGCATAAACTAATGGGATTGCACTAAACTACAAACCTAATACACAATGGAATATTATTCAACCTTAAAAAAGAATGAATTCCCATCATTTGCAACAACATGGATGAACATGGAGGATTTACACTAAGTGAAATAAGCCAGGCACAGAAAGACAAATACTGCATGATCTCACTTGTACATGGAATCTTTTCAAACTCATAGAAGCAGAGAGTAGAATAGCAGTTGTCAGGGACTAGGAGGTAGGGGCTAGGGGAGAATGGGTAGATGTTAATAACATTCAATTATGCAAGATGAATAAATTCTGGAAATCTAATGTACAGCATGGTGACTATAGTTAATAATACTGCATTGCATACTTGAAATTTGCTAAGAGAGTAGATCTTAAATGCTCTAAAAAAATTTTAAAAGGTACTTGCTATGTGAGGTAATAGATATGCTAATTAGCTTGACAGTGATGGTTATCATTTCACAATGCATACATATATCAAAACATGTTATATACCTTAAATATATATAATTTGTATTTGTCAACTGTAACTCAATAAACTTGAAATAAAAGTTACACTAGACAGTAGAGAGTAAGACAATCTGCTTATTATGTGCAAAAGTCCAAAACAGACACATTAAAAATGTTGATGAGAGGAATAAAAATTCATCTATAAAAGCAATCTTTTCTAATTCCTTTTCATTGTCCAGATTTTTTAAGGATGAAATACTCCAGGCACAGCCTTTAAACCTATTCTCTTTACCTACACTCACTCTCTTAATGAATTTATTCAAATCATTGTTTTAAATACCATCTATACACTGGCAGCTATCAAATTAATGTCTTCCATCCAAACATTTGACCTGAACTCAAGAATCATTATATACAAATGCCTATTCCACACCTTCACTTGGATATAATAAGGTATCTTAAACTTAAAATACCTTTAGGTGAATTCCTAATCTTTCCATTCAAAATTGCTTCAATTTTCTTGTCTTTGTTAAGGAAAGCACCATTTTTCAACTTGCGGCACAGAAAGACAAATACTGCATGATCTCACTTGTACATGGAATCTTTTCAAACTCATAGAAGCAGAGAGTAGAATAGCAGTTGTCAGGGACTAGGAGGTAGGGGCTAGGGGAGAATGGGTAGATGTTAATAACATTCAATTATGCAAGATGAATAAATTCTGGAAATCTAATGTACAGCATGGTGACTATAGTTAATAATACTGCATTGCATACTTGAAATTTGCTAAGAGAGTAGATCTTAAATGCTCTAAAAAAATTTTAAAAGGTACTTGCTATGTGAGGTAATAGATATGCTAATTAGCTTGACAGTGATGGTTATCATTTCACAATGCATACATATATCAAAACATGTTATATACCTTAAATATATATAATTTGTATTTGTCAACTGTAACTCAATAAACTTGAAATAAAAGTTACACTAGACAGTAGAGAGTAAGACAATCTGCTTATTATGTGCAAAAGTCCAAAACAGACACATTAAAAATGTTGATGAGAGGAATAAAAATTCATCTATAAAAGCAATCTTTTCTAATTCCTTTTCATTGTCCAGATTTTTTAAGGATGAAATACTCCAGGCACAGCCTTTAAACCTATTCTCTTTACCTACACTCACTCTCTTAATGAATTTATTCAAATCATTGTTTTAAATACCATCTATACACTGGCAGCTATCAAATTAATGTCTTCCATCCAAACATTTGACCTGAACTCAAGAATCATTATATACAAATGCCTATTCCACACCTTCACTTGGATATAATAAGGTATCTTAAACTTAAAATACCTTTAGGTGAATTCCTAATCTTTCCATTCAAAATTGCTTCAATTTTCTTGTCTTTGTTAAGGAAAGCACCATTTTTCAACTTGCTTGGGCCAAAAATCTTGAAATACTCTTCTAATTAATCTATTTAATCTCCCATGTACATGTGGTACAAACAATGTGTCTTAGAGAGACAGACAGACCTTGAGTTCAAATCCCAGCTCTACTACTAACCTAGCTTGAGACATTTAACCTCTATACATCTGTCATGAGGACTGAATGAAATAACATAAAGCACCTAGCACAATGTCTAACATACAGTAGGTGCTGAATAAATGGGAATTATTCACATGGCAAAAATTGATAATCTTCCAATAATCATTCTTCCTTCTTTCAAAAATATAACACCTACATTTCTGGGCCTCACTTGCAGATAGATGTGTCCATGTAACTAAGTTCTGGCCAGGAGGATGTAAGCGTGAAGTCCTGTATGCAACTTCCAGGTCACATACTTTTAAAAAAGCTGCTTGCCCTCCACTTGTTTTTTTTCCCCTTTTCTCACAAACTAGAATGTGAATGTGGTGGTAGTGGTTCACATTCATCTCTGCAGACAAGCAATACCTTAGGGGATGGTACAACAATAATATAGAAGGAACAAGGTCCCTGGATGGCAGGGTAGAACAGACCTGCAGAACATTCAGAACTGCCTGCCAGCTCAGACTTATACAAGCAAGAGAAACAAACCTTCTATTTTCTACATGCAAAATAATAATGCCACACATAAATTCATTTCACTACCTCGAATACATCTGAATCTTTTGATGGCGTATTTTTCAAGCTAAGTTTTCTGGAATACCCTTACAAATGTAGGAATTCTCAAAAGGTCTGTCACTACCGAAAAAATATCATATGAACAAAAATAAAAAAATAAACTCAGCATATATGGGAATTTGTGGCAGCATGTTAAAAATAAAAAAATAATGTATCTTTTCCCTTGAACATTATACCCTGCTACTTCATGATTATTCATTTGATAAGATTTATTCACAAAAATAGCATACTGGATTTACAATTAGATATGAAATAAAACTTTCTGTGGGTAATGTAAATAAAAAGCTGAATGGAAATAAACTTATATTCTTGCTTTTTGCTTCATCCCCAAACGTAAAGTACTATAAGTCTGTTATTGAGCAGAAATCTCCCCTATAGCACAAGAGAGAAGATGATTCCTGGGACACTATATAAGCAACCATTTTGTTTTCCCAGAAGTCAAATGATAATTTTCACTCATATCCTACCAGTGGCAATACTTTCTCTATACTTTTTTTGTGAGCTGACAAAAATATGACTAAAAGTATAAACAAAAAAGCTTATACTGAATGGACAAAAATGAAGACTTCGCTGAATTTTAATAAATCTTAAAGTAATTAAAAGCAGATTGCAAGTCCTGAGAAAGCAAAGGGGACATCAAAAAGTCCCTGAAGTCCAATGATTCCCAGGATTCATTCATACAAATCCTTTCATATCTTCAGGGAAATTAAAGAATTATGAATGACCAAAATTATATTACTTTGCATCTCCTTAGTGTACTGGCTTAAAGTACAAACTATGCAGCAGCCACCTGAATTCAAATTACAGGTCCACCACTTAATATTTGGGTGTCTTAGGGCAAGTTACTTACCCTCTTTGCCTCAGTTTCCTGTAAATGGGGATTATTAATAGAATTTGGCTCACAGATACTGTTATGAGGACTTAATGATTAAATTATTTGGCTCAGAACAAGTGCTACTAGGTCTCTTAGGGTTTTTTCCCTCTATGTGTAAGTGTTTATGTATGTATCAATCATATATCAAAATACACCATGAAACGGATATACACCTAAAGTCTTGCAAAGTCACTCACTTTAATTTAATCTAAAGTTTCGATTATTCAAAAGGCTTGTGGTTACAATTTCTAGAGATTAGTTTCATTCATTCAACAACTAGTTATTGAGCACCTACTATATTTAAGACACAGTAATAGTTGAGATTAAAATGAAAAGATAAGGTACTTTCCCACAAGGAGCTCATTGTCAGAGCAGCACTGCCCTATAGAAATATAGTTTTTCCATATCTGTCGGTTCAACCAACTGCAGATAAAAAATATTTCGAAAAAATAAAAAAACTATTGTTGTTTATATTGAACATGTACAGACTTTTTTCTCGTATTTTTCCCTGAACGATAAAGTATAACAACTATTTACACAACATTTACATTATATTAGGCATTATAAGTAATTAGCGATGATTTAAAGTATATGGAAGGAGGTGCATAGGTTATATGCAAATACTACATTATTTTATATCAAGGTTTTGTGAGTATCCATGAATTTTGGTTTCTGTAGGGGACTGTGGAACAAATCCCCCATGGATACTGAGGAACGACTGCATCATGAAAGCCCCAAAAGTGACCCACATGTAGAATTTTAAACTTTCTGGTGCCTACATAAAAGAAGGTAGAATGAAACAGGTGAAATTATTTTCAACAATGTAGTCTATGTAACCTGATATATCTAGACCTATATCATTGTAATGGGTAATCAATATTTAAAATTACTAATGATAAATTTATTCTTTTGGCGGTGCTGGCCAGTTAGCTCTGCTGGTTAGAGCACAATGTTATAACACTAAGGTCACGGGTTCCGATCCCTGTACCAGCCAGCTGCCAAAATAATAATAAAAATAAAATTCTTTTCTTTTTTGGGTGGGTACCATCTTCTGCTTAATAATTACTCCTCGATAATTTCTACAGTGGAAGTACTGCCAGTATAGCAGGAGCACTGAAAAAGCAGAACCAAAGTTTGCCCAAGGGAAACACATTATAGAAGAGGTGATTTTTCAGCATAAATGTAAGGAATAACTAGGAATTTGCCACGCAGACAAGTTGGGAGACAGTGTTTCGATAAAGGAAACAAAACCATGAGAAAAGGTGTAGGAACTTCAGAGAGTTTATTAGGAAAACTATAAATAGCTTAGGATTACTGAAGACATGAAACTGACCAAGGCTTGAGCAGGGGCCAAATCCTAAAATGTTTTATAGTCCATGATGTAGCACTATAGAATACTAGAGATTTGTTGAGGGGGAAGGCTTGTCTCTTCCAACTTGTGGCAAAACTAAGGAAGAAGTTAGTGTTGAAATGGGATGAAGAAGGGGAGAATCAAAGAAGCTACGTCTTTTATCTAAAAGGCTAAATAAATGTTAAAATATAAAATTTATGAGCACAAATGTGAAACAATACCTTGGCAAACATTACCCCAAATAAGTTTAACTGGCCACTTTACCGTAATCAATACTAATAAGGATCAAATTGTGTTCCCCAAGTTTCATGTATTAGAAGCTTAATCCCCACAATAACTGTTGAGGGTAGAAAATCCTATTATGATAATTGAAAAACAGAGCCTTGATTAGATTGTAAGGACCATGCCCTCGTTCATGGGCATGGTTTTGAGAGCTTTAAAAGGATAGCACATGAAAGTTCTCTCTCTCTCTCTGCTTCTGCCACCTTCCAATGTGATACCCTGTGTCACTGAAGTCACCACCAAGGAAGACTTTCACTAGCTGTGTTCCCTGGACTTTGAACTTCCCAGCCCCAGAAACTGTAAGCAATAAATATTATTTGCTTATAAAGTACCAAGTTCCAGGTAATTTTATTATAAGCAACAGAAATGAACTAATACAAAGACCAAAGAACTTTTATTTTAAATAGTCAACTTTTAAGAAATTTTGAGATCTTGCTTCTTTGGAGAGTTTTAGATGTTAGATTTGGAAGTTAGTCTGGAGGGACTTTTGACAATGACGCCAAATATTTTCTGTTTACAATGATCTTCTTTAACGTAAAAGTCAGCCATTAAAATTTCAAGAGCCAAAAGACATCTGTATTGTTTAACTGCTTTTGAGTTCCAGGAATAGTTGTTAGAATTGTTCCAGAAAGTCCTATTGTCTAAGCAGACTTACAATATTGAGCTATCACATGTAACACAGAAAGATTAAATGTTTAACACAAGTTGTTAAATAGAAGTGGCAAGAGCAGTAGATGACTAAACTAACTAGAAGGATATATTACTTGTCCCTTCTACAAAAGACAGAGAATACATCGAATGTGCAGCTACACTTGGACAAGAAAAAGGAAATGAGAGAGCTGGAACACATTAAGAAAGCAATGGAGACATTGCTGAGTACAACTCAGGATAGTCACAGAGAGAATTTTAGAAAAATTCCCAGCCACCTCCAGTCATCCCCCAACCCAGAGGATCGGCGGGGATTCAGGAGGAAGTTCTGATCGCAGGAAGGTGAGCGGGCCAGCAGGCCAACCCATGGGGGAGTCTCTGCTGCACTTTCAGCCGTGCACCCAGTGTCAGGAACTGCTGCAGGCACATGTGGCTGTGTTGGCCTGAGGAGGGACATACACAGAGCTGCCTTACCTCCCCAGGTCCCAGACTGCTGGGATCAGTCCCAAGACCCTTGATTTGGCTTTGACCCTGCACCCTGGGAATGGACCACCAATGCAGAAAGGGTGCCACCCTCAGAATCGAAGGGGTCGGTGTGTGCACCCTCCAGGCCCAGAAAGCAGCCTATTCAGGTCCTTTTCCCACAGCTGGTGACGCCCCTATGTTCGTGGAGTTTCTGTACAATACTTACAGCAATGAGGAAAGGGAGGAGAACCCATACACCTCTCTCAGGACAGCCTCTGCAGCCACGTGCTAATGCTGGGAACTCCTGGCAGCACACGTGACTGAATATTACACACACTAAACCACCTCCAACCCCTGGGCCCCAGGCTACTGCAGCAATTGCAGAGTTTAGATCAGCCCCAGCACCCAAGAGCATCTTGCTTTGGCCCTAGAAGCAGTCCTACTCCCCTGAAACCACATTATTGCAACAGGTTGCCCACACCCACTTCCACACAGTGTCCTGCACCCTGAGAACACGTGGTCCAGTGCCACCCTCAGGACAGAGGGGGTCAGCATGCACACATTAAAGAGTCAGAAAGCTGCCTAATCGGGGCCTACACCCACTGTTAGCAACCCCACTGTCTTTGGTGAGGTGCCTTTCAAATTCATGCAGCCATGAAGAGGGAGTGAGGACTTATGAACCTCTCTTGGGCACAGACACATGCCTGCAATGCCAGTGAGCCCACCCAAGCCTACCTGCCCCAGCAAGTGGGCTTCAGAGGGATCCAACATCTCTCTCAGGGACACAGCAGCGCACCCACAGCCCCAGTGACTTTGTGTAGGGCAACCCACCCAAGCTGAGGAGATCCAGAGTGCCCAGTAATGCTCTTAGGGTCACAGGGGCCTGTCCACAACTGCAGCAGCCTTGCCCAGAGTGGTCACTCAAGCTGAACAGCTACAGAGGACCCCAGCATCCCTCCGGGGAGCAAAGGGTCCCAATCAAAACTGCTAACGCCTCACCCAGAGTGCCCCATCTCAACGGTGGTGCTGCAGACCACTCCAGTGTCCCTCCTGAGAGTACAGTCCCCACACAAAAATCCAGTGACCCCACTCAGTGTCACCACTTCAACAGCAAAGCTTCAGAGTACCCTAGTGCCTCTCCTGGGGGTACAGGGGTCTGCCCAGAGCTCCAGAGATACCACTGAGTCACCCACTTTAGCTGAGGAGCTACTGAACATCCTGTTATCCCCCTCCAAACCTAAGGTCCTAATCCTGACCCCCAGAAGCCCTGCTCAGGGTTGCCCATTTGAGCTAAGGACCTTCAGTTCACTCCAGTGCACTTATCGAGGGTCACAAGACACTAGCCAGGGTGCCAGTGAGTCCACTCAGGAATACCCACCTTACCTAAGGAGCAACAGAGCAGCCAGGTGCTTCTCCCAAGAGCTTGAGATCTTGTCCACAGCCTCAATGACTCACCCAATGTCCCTCAAGTCAGCAAGGAACTACTGAGTGCTGCAGTACCTAGGCCATGGAGACACTCACAAACAAATCTAATGCTGAAGATGGTCAAAGTAACCACACGAACCTACACAATTGTGTCTACCTGGAACCAAACCTCAAACACCGTACCCAATGGTCAGTATAAAACACATCTATAGGAGGGATTTTCTCTTCTCAAAGCCACTCCTGAGTATTAGAAGAAGCAACTGCTCAACCAGCTGCCCAACAAAGAAATACTAGAAATATGAATAAACAAGAAAATATGACACTCCCAAAGGAATACAATAATGCTCCAGTACCAGACCCCAAATAACAGGAAACATATGAAATGTCAGAAAAGGAATTCTAAGCAATAATCTTAAGGAAACTAAATGAGATACAAGGAAACTCAGATAATACAACAAAATGAGAAAAATAATGCAGGATACTTTACAAAGAGATACATACCTTTAAAAAAAAAAGTAACAGAGCTATTCGAACTGAAGGATTCATTCAATGAAATAAAAAATAAAACTGAGAGCTTAAGCAACAGGCTAGACCAAGCAGAAGAAAGAATTTCTGATCTCAAAGACAGGCTTTTTGAAATAAACCAGGTGAACAAAAAAACAGAGAAAATAATTTTTAAAAATTAAGAAAACCTACAACCTTATGCATACAAAAGTCTAAGTTATGGGTGTTCAAAAATGGGAAGAGAAAGGAAAGGCACTGAAAACCTACTCAACAAAATAACAGCAGAAAACTTCCCAGGTATTGGGAAAGAAATGAACTTCGAGATTCAAGAGGCTCGATGACTCCCAATCAGATTCAATCCAAAAAGGTATTCTCTGAGGCACACTGAAGTCAAATTGGCCAAACTCAAAGACAAAGAGAGAATCCTAAAAACAGCTAAAGCAAATCATCAAGTCACCTATAAGGGAGTCCCCATCCAAAAAAAAAGTCAGGGGCCAGCCCTGTGGCTCACCTGGGAGAGTGCGGCGATGGTAGTGCCAAGGCCGCAGGTTCGGATCCTATATAGGGATGGCCAGTGTGCTCACTGGCTGAGCATGGTGCAGACAACACCGAGCCAGGGGTTGCGATCCCCTTACCAGAAAAAAAAAAAAAAAAAAAAAATCAGATTTCTCAGCAGAAACTTTACAGGCCAAGAAAACAAAGAGGAAAAAAAGCTGTGAGCCAAAATTACTATACCCAGCAAGGCTATCCTTAAGAAATGAAGGACAAATAGTATATTTCCCAGAAAAACAAAAAACTATAGGCATTCACCACCACATGACCAACTCTACAAGAAATCCTCAAGGGAACCCTGCATCTGAAATCCAAAAAACAATAATCACCACTTGGAATACATGAGAAAGAAGAAAATCCACTGGTACAGCAGATATGCAAAAGAGAAAGAGAAAAAAAACATATTTTACCACATCAAAAAACCCAACAAACACCAAAGATAAATAATAAAAGGGAGAGAAAAGAACAAAACATATTTAAAACAACCATAAAAATAAATCAATAAAATGCCAACAGTAAGATAATACCTTTCAATAATAACCCTAAATGTAAACAGATTGAATTTCCCACTCAAAAGACATAGACTGGCTGACAGATTAAAAAACTAGACTCAACTATATAATGCATAGCAGAAACTCACCTCATAGACTCACACAGACTAAGATATGGAAAAAGATATACTATGCAAATAGAAACCAAAGTGAGTAGGAGTATTTATTCTTATACAGGATAGAACAGACTTTAAACCAAAAAATATAAAAAGAGAGAAAGAAGGTCATTATATAACGAAAAAGGGATCTACCCAGCAAGAGGATATACCAATCATAAATATATATGCACCCAACATCAGAGCACCTAGATAAAGCAAGCACTCTTAGACCTAAAAAGTGAGATAGACCCCAATATGATCATAGTTGGGGACGTGAACACTCCTTTCTCAGCATTTGACAGATCATCTAGGCAACAAATCAGAAACAGGAATCCTGAACAGACCAATAAAAGCAATAAGATTGAATGAATAATCAGCAATCTCCCAACAAAGAAAAGCCTAGGACCAGATGATTTCACTGCTGAATTCTACCAAACCTTTGAAGAATTAATACCAATTTTCTTCAAATTATTCTAAAAAATTGAAACAGAGGCCATTCTCCCAAACTCATTCTATGAGGCTATCATCACCCCAATACAAAAACCACACAAAGATACAACTAAAAAGGAAAGCTACAGGCCAGTGCCCACCACCCAGAGAGGCCTGCAAGCCACCAGGCCCACACACCCCAAGTCTGCCATATTGGAAAAGGCAGTCGCCACGGGACCTCCAGCCCAGGTTAGTCCCCGCCACATAGAGAGGCCTGAGAGCCACTGGGTCCACATGCCCCAAGTCAGTTGCGCCAGAAAAGACAGGTGCCGTGGGACCTCCAGCCCAGGCTAGTGGCCACCACCCAGAGAGGCCTGAGAACCGCTGGGTCCACATGCCCCAAGTCAGCAGCACCAGAAGAAGTGGGTGATGTGGGACGCCCAGCCCAGTCCCGTCCCCGCCATGCAGAGAGGCCTGAGAGCTGCCGGGACTATACACCCCAAGTCAGCTGTGCCAGAACAGGCAGGTTCTGCAGGACCCCCAATCCAGGTCAGTCCCTGCTGCCCAGAGAGGCCTGAGACCCAGCGGACCCACACACCCTGAGTCAGCTATGCCAGAACAGGCAGGCACCGTGGTACCCCCAGCCCAGGCAAGTTGCCCAGAATTGGCAGTCCCTTCAGGATCCAGGCCAGACATCAGGGTGGAATGAGTGGACTATGATACCCCCTGCCATAATGACTAAACACCAAAGGAAAGATATCAAAAATATGAAAAATCAAGAAAGTACATCACCACCAAAGGAAAATAATAACTCTCAAGCTCTAGATCCTATAGAACAGGAAGTCTTTGAAATGACTGACAAGGAATTTGGAGCAATAATTCTAAGGAAACTAAATGAGATACAAGAAAACTCAGTTAGATAACATGATGGAATGAGAAAAAATATACAGGATCTGAAAAAAGAAATGTACAAAGAAATCAATGCCCTGAAAAAGAATGTAGCAGAGCTTATGGAGCTGAAGAATTCATTCAATGAAATAAAAAACACAACAGAGAGTCTAACCAGCAGGCTAGAACAAGCAGAAAAGAGAATTTCTGACCTTGAAAACAGGCTGTATGAATTAATACAGGCAGACCAGAAAAAAGAACTAAGAAAATTGAAGAAAATCTAAGAGAGATAATGGACGATCTTAAGCGCTCAAATATCCGAATCATGGGTACTGCAGAAGGGGAGGAAAAAAGAAATGACATTGAAAACATATTCGATGACATAATAGCAGAAAACTTCCCAGGTATAGGAAAAGTCACAGATCTTCAGATCCAGGAGGCCCAAAGATCCCCAAACATATTCAACCCAAAAAGGTCCTCTCCAAGACATGTGATAGTCAAACTGGCAAAACTCAAAGACAAAGAGAGAATCTTAAAAGCTGCAAGAGAGAGAAGCAGCAAGTCACTTATAAGGGAGCCCCAATCAGAATAACATCAGACTTTTCATCAGAAACCCCAAAAGCCAGAAAAGAATGGGATGATATATTCAAAATACTAAAGGACAAAAATTGCCAGCCGAGAATACTTTACCCAGCAAGGCTATCCTTACGAAATGAAGGACAAATAGCATATTTCTCAAACGAAAACTGCAGGAGTTCACTACCACATGACCAGCCTTACGAGAACTTCTCAAGGAAGTACTGGGTTTGATACCTGAAAAACAACCACCACTGCCATGAATACTCAAGAACAAAACATACCAGTAAAAGAAAAATGCTAACAATAAAGAAAAAAATAGTTTAGCTACCACCGCAAGAAGCCAACAAATACAGAGGACAAACAGAAAATTAGAAAGAAAGGAACAAAAGGTACTTAAAACATCTAAACAAAAATCAATAAAATGCTAGGAGTAAATCAACACTTTTCAATGATAACTCTAAATGTAAAGTGATTGAATTCCCCACTCAAAAGACACAGACTGACAGACTGGATTAAAAAGATGGACCCAACAATATGCAGCCTTCAAGAGACTCACCTCACCTATAAAGACACACATAAACTAAGAGTGAAAGGATGGAAAAAGATATACCATGGAAACAGAAATGAAAAATGAGCTGGAGTAGCTATTCTTATATCAGATAAAATAGACTTTAAAGCAAATACCATAAAAGGTGATATAGAAGGCCACTACATGATGATAAAAGGATCTATCCATCAAGAAGACATAACAATCATAAATATATATGCACCCAATGTTGGAGCAGCCAGATTTATAAAGCAAACACTATCAGATCTAAAGAATGAGACAGACACTAATACCATAATAGCAGGGGACCTGAACACCCCACTCTCAAAATTGGACAGATCATAAAGGCAAAAATTCAACAGAGAAACACAAGATCTAAACAACACTTTAGACCAATTGGACTTGGCAGATATCTACAGAACATTCCATCCAACAACCTCAGAATATTCATTCTTCTCATCAGCACACAGAACATTCTCCAGGATAGACCACATGTTAGATCACAAAGCAAGTCTCAACAAATTCAAAAAAACTTGAATTATTCCATGTATTTTTTTCTGATCACAATGGATTAAAATTAGAAATCAATAACAAATGAAACTCTGGAAACTGCACAAACACATGGAAATTAAACAACATTTTACTTAATGACATATGTGTCCAAGAAAAAATTAAACAGAAAATTAAAAAATGTACTGAAACTAATTAAAATAATGACACATCATACCAAAACCTGTGGGATACTGCAAAAGCAATGCTAAAGGGGAAATTTATCACATTAAATGCTCACTTCAGAAGAATGTAAAGAACAACCTAACACTTCACCTTAAAGATCTAGAAAAACAATAACAATCCAAACCCAAAGTTAGCAGACAGAAAGAAATAATTAAGATCAGAGCAGAACT
The DNA here is from genome assembly GCF_000696425.1 of Galeopterus variegatus. Lineage (NCBI taxonomy): Eukaryota > Metazoa > Chordata > Mammalia > Dermoptera > Cynocephalidae > Galeopterus > Galeopterus variegatus. Next base: position 353,750 of record NW_007727722.1, on the reverse strand, counting down.
AAATTAAATAGAAACCCGAAAAACAATACAAAAGATCAAGGAAACATAAAGTTGGTTTTTTGAAAAGATATGTAAAATTGACAAACCTTTATTTAGCAAGGGTAACTAAGAAAAGAAAAGACCCAAATTTTAAAAAATTAGAAATGAAAAAGATGATATTACAACTGATACCTCAGAAATACAAGGAATCATTAGAGACTACTATAAACAACTATATGCCAACACATTTGAAAATCTAGAGGACATGGATAAATTTCTGGTCACATACAAACTACCAAAACTGGGCCAAGAAGATATAGAAAATCTGAACAGATCAATAACAATAAAAGAGATTGAAGCTGTTATCAGAAAGCTCACAACAAAGAAAAGCCCAGGACCGGATGGGTTCACTACAGAGTTCTACCAAACCTTCAAAGAGAAACTGATACCAATTCTCTACAAACTATTCCAAAAGATTGAAACAAAGGCCATTCTCCCATACTCATTCTCTGAGGCATACATCACCCTGTTACCAAAACCTGACAAAGATACATCAAAAACAGAAAACTACAGACCAATATCCTTGATGAATATAGATGCAAAAATCCTCAATAAAATACTAGCTAACAGAATACAGCAAGACATACACAAAATTATACACCATGATCAAGTGGGATTCATCCCAGGGATGCAAGGTTGGTTCAACATACACAAATCAATAAATGTGATACACCACATCAGTAAAAGCAAAGACAAAAACTATATGATCATCTCTATAGACGCTGAAAAAGCATTTGCAAAATTCAACATTCTTTCATGATAAAGACTCTCTACGAGTTAAGTATAGATGGAAAGTATCTCAATGCAATTAAAGCCATATATGATAACCCCACTGCCAATATCATCCTGAACAGGAATTAGAAAAGGAAAATTAAGAAAAGGAATTAGATAAGGAGGCCAACTCTCACCACTCCCATTCAACATAGTGTTGGAAGTACCAGCCAGAGCAATCAAAGAGAAGGAAACAAAGGGCATCCAGACTGGAAAAGATGAAGTCAAACTGTCCCTGTTTGCGGATGATATAATCCTATATATTGAACAGCCTAAAGCCTCTACGAACAAACTCTTAGAGTTGATAAATGATTTCAGCAAAGTTGCAGGATACACAATCAACACACCAAAATCAGTAGCATTTCTATATGCCAACAGTGAACATGCAGAAAGAGAAATCAAGAAAGCTAGCCCATTTACAATAGCCACAAAAAATTAAAATTCTTAGGAATAAAATTAACCAAGTGTATTAGTCCGTTTTGTGTTGCTATAACAGAAATACCTGAGACTGGGTAATTTATAAAGGAAAGAGGTTTATTTGGCTTACAATTCTGGGACAGCTGCATCTGGTATGGGCCTCAGGCTGCTTCTACTCATGGCGGAAAGTAGCAGGCAGCCGGTGGGTACAAGCAGATCACATAGTGACAGGAAACAAGAGAGAGAGAGAAGGTGCCAGGGTCTTTTTAAGCAATGAGCTCTCGCAGGAACTAATAGAGCGAGAACTCACTCATTAATCCTCCACGCTCCCAGGGAGAGCATTAATCCATTCATGATGGATCTGCCCCCATGACTCAATCAGTTTCCAACACTGCCACATTGGAGATCAAATTTCTGCACGAGTTTTGGAGGGGACAACACATCCAAACTCCATCACCAAGGATGCAAAAAATCTCTATGAAGAGAACTACAAACCACTGTTAAATTAATGAGGACACAAGAAGATGAAAAGATATCCCACGCTCTTGGACTAGAAGAATTAACGTCATGAAAATGTCCATACTACCCAAAGTTATCTACAGATAAATGCAATCCCCATCAAAATTCCAATGACATTTTTCTCAGAAATGGAAAAAACTATCCA
>NW_007727722.1:342707-351404 GCF_000696425.1 Galeopterus variegatus | reverse complement strand
CTGGCATAAAAACAGACACACAGATCAGTGGAATAGAATAGAGAACCCAGAAATCAACCCATACACCTAAAGCCATCTGATCTTTTTTTTTTTTTTTTCCTTTTTGTCTTTTTTTTTTTTGTGACCGGCAACGGACCGCAACCCTCAGTGTCGCGCCCGTACCGGACCGGGACTGGCCACGGGATCGCAACCCTTGGTGTTGCTCCCGCCCCTCGCTCAGCCAGTGAGCGGCCGGTCTGTATGGGGGATCCAAACCCTCAGCGGGAGTGTCACCGCGCTTCCCAAGCGGCGCACTACAGCAGTGCGCCACCAGGCCGGCCCAGCCATCTGATCTTTGACAAAGGCAGCATGTCTACACACTGGGGAAGATACTGACTCTTCAAGAAATAGTGCTGGGAAAACTGGATATTTTTATGTAGGAGAGTGAAACTAGACCTGTACCTCTCACCATATACCAAAATGGATTAAACAATTAAATATACATCCTGAAACAATAAAACTCCTTAAAGAAAACATAGAGGAAACACTCCAGGAAATAGGAGTGGGTACAGACTTCATGAATAGGACCCCAAAAGCACAGGCAACTAAAGGAAGAATAAACAAAGGGGATTATCTCAAACTAAAAAGCTTCCACACAGAGAAAGAAACAATCAACAGAGTGAAAAGACAACCAACAGAGTGGGAGAAAATATTTGCAAAATACACATCTGACAAAGGATCAATATCCAGAATACACAAGGAACTCAAACAACTTTACAGCAAAAAACCAAATAACCCAATTAAAAAATGGGCAAAGGAGCTGAATAGGCATTTCTCAAAGGAAAATATATGAATGGCCAACAAACACACAAAAACATGCTCAACATCACTCAGCATCTGGCAAATGAAAATCAAGACCACTTTGAGATACCATCTCACTCCAGCCAGGATGGCCAATATCCAAAAGACAGAGAATGATAAGTGCTGGAGAGGCTGCAGAGAAAAAGGAACTCTCATACATTGTTGGTGGGACTGCAAAATGGTGCAGCCTTTATGGAAAATGGTATGGAGGCTCCTCAAACAATTACAGATAGATCTACCCTATGACCCAGCTATTCCACTGCTGGGAATATACCCAGAGGAATGGAAATCATCATGCCGAAAGGATACGTGCACTCCAATGTTTACTGCAGCACTATTTACAATAGCCAAGAGTTGGAACCAGCCCAAATGTCCATCATCAGATGAGTGGATAAGGAAACTGTGGTACATCTACACAATGGAATTTTACTCTGCTATAAAAAAGAATGAAATACTATCATTCGCAACAACATGGATGGACTTCGAGAAAATTATATTAAGTGAAACAAGTCAGGCACAGAAAAATACCACATGTTCTCACTTATTTGTCGGAGCTAAAAATAAATAAATAAATAAACACAAAAACAAATAAAGGGGGGGGGGAGAAAACACAACAATCATAACAATTCCTTGAACTTGTTAAGACAAATGAACAGATATGATCTGGTGGGGGAGGGGCGAGAGGGAGAAGGGAAGAGGAACGGGTAAAGGGTCACAAAAATCAGCTACAATGTATATTGAGAAGTTAAAATAAAAATAAATATATAAGTAAAAATAAATTAATAAATTATACTGAAATGAAAAAAAATGCTCTCAAAAGTCTAAATTTCCTTGTTAAATATTAAAATGAGAACCATTCGTCTAAAGAATGCCTTGAGAATATTAGAAACCATTGTTTATTAAGTATTGATGTTGATCATTGTTAGACAATGTCTGAAACTTTTGAAATCATAACCACCTAAACCAGCATAGGAAAAGCAAAGAGTTAATGATGTGGAAACACTAAAATAAATAATAATAATAATAAATAATAAATAATAATAATAATAATTCAATTAAAAAATGGGCAAAGGAGCTGAATAGACATTTCTCAAAATAAGACATACAAATAGCCAACAGGTACATGAAGAAATGCTCAACATCACCAATCACCAGGAAAATGCAAATCAAAACCACACTGAGATATCATCTCACCCCAGTTAGACTGGCTGTTATCAAAAAGACAGAGAATAACAAATGCTGATAAGGATGCAGAGAAAGGAGAATGCTTCTACACTGTTGGAGAGACTGTACAGCCATTATGGAAAACAGTATGGAGGTTTCTCAAACAACTACAGATAGAAATACCATACAATCCAGCAATCCCACTGCTGGGTATATACTCAAAGGAGTGGAAATCACCACGTTGAAGGGATACTTGAATGTCCGTTTTTATCACAGCTCAATTTACAATAGCTAAGATATGGAACCAACAAGAAAGTCCATGAATGGACAACTGGATAAGGGAAGTGTGGTATATACACACAATGGACTACTACTCAGCCATAAAAAGAATGAAATTCTGCCATTCAGAGCAGCATGGATGAGCTTGGAGAAAATCATGTTAAGTGAAATAAACAAGAAAGAGAAATATTACATGTCCTCACTTAAAAGTGGGAGCTAAAAACTCAATAAGGAAGAAAGAGAAAGAGAGAAAGAAGAAACAATCAATCACAATAACACAAACTTTCAGAAGGAGAATCAGAACTACGGTTACTAGAGGTAGAATAGGGGGAGGGAGAGGAGGAGAGGTGGAGAAGACAGAAATTGGTTAATGGACACAAAGAATGATTACATTTTGTAATGATGAATATGCTAATTATCCTGATTTGATCAGCACAAATTGTACACAGGTATTGATATTCAACTCTGTTCCCCACAAATATGTTTCAAGAAAAAAGAGAGTTTAACACAAGGTAAAATAAAGAATAAAGATGAAAAGCTGTAAAGAAGATATCCTGTTTCCTTTAAATCATAAAATAATGAAGTTGGTACAACTATATATCCCAAACAATTAAATCTTTTTTTAAGTACCATATTCCAAATCTAAAGTAATTTATACGGAAACCTGCAGAAGTGATTAAAGTCAAACACATTGGACATAATCCTTATACTTTCTAGAGAAACATTTCTTTTTAAATTTTAACATTTACTTGTACATATTTATGGGGTACAGTGTGTTGTTTCAATACATGCATACAATGCACAATGATTCACTTAGGGTAGATAGCATAGTTTTGTACTGCTATATTTTAAGGAAACAGAAAAAAGTAGCCAAAATAGTGTTTTTTGTTTTTTTTTTTTTGTCTTTTTTCGTGTCCGGCAACGGATCGCAACCCTCAGTGTCGTGCCCGTACCAGACCGGGACCGGCAACGGGATCGCAACCCTCGGTGTTGCTCCCGCACCTCGCTCAGCCAGCGAGCGGGAACCGGTCTGTATGTGGGATCCAAACCCTTGGCGGGAGCGCTGCCGCGCTTCCCAAGCGGCGCACTGTAGCAGTGCGCCACCGGGCCGGCCCCAAAATAGTGTTTTAAGTATAAGTTCTGACTGCTCCAAACTGTTCCATTCAATAGATATTGGTAAATCAGTTTCTATAGTGAAAAGTTTCAATACTTTTCTTCCATTTTAATTATTTATACCTTTGAAACATATGAAATATCTTTCAGAATCTTTGTTCTTCATAATCCTAAGCAACACTCACATAAAAAAATGATATGCTAAATTCAAATTTTTGACCATTCTAAATTAAATGCTATTTCGACTCATTTTACCATTTAAATAGCAATTATTACACTTCATATAAGCCCCAAAAGATAAAGAAATCTGGCTAGCAAGGACATTTCACTTAAAGCATTAAATGTATTCCAGAAAACCAGGATTTGCTTAACCAAGATCTCAATTTTTCCCCGTTAATTTTCATCATAAAATCAGACAGGCAGGCCAGTACTCAGTGTTTTACATTTCTGATAGGCAAAAGGCAAGTAAAAATCTTAGCGTAATTTTCTAACATCAAAACAGAAGTGGGGGGCCAGCCCGGTGGCGCACTGGAGAGTGCGCCGCTTGGGAGCACGGCGGCGCTCCCGCGGAGGGTTCAGATCCCATGTGGAGACCGGTTCCCGCTCACTGGCTGAGCGCGGTGCGGGCGCAACACTGAGGGTTGTGATCCCGTTGCCGGTCCCCGGTATGGGCGCAACACTGAGGGTTGCGATCCCATTACCGGTCAGTAAAAAAGACAAAAAAGGAAAAAAAAAAAAAAAAAACCAGAAGTGGGGAGGGGAGGGGAGGAGAAAGAAGAGAGGGATTGAGCAGGGGCTGTTCTACTCCATCCCAAAAAGTATTAATATGAGAATATTAATATAGGGTCTTAATATGTAAATTTAAGGTACCAATATCTCCCTGGCTCACATCCCCAATTCCAGGTACTCTACTAGTTCCTCTCAATGCCCTGGATTGGATTAAAAGAAACCCCCACCAACTACCATTTCCCTGCTCCTCCTTCACAACAAAATCTACTGACAAAGTTGCTTCTACTGCTTATCTCTACTTCCTCACTTCAACTCAATAAAAACAGTCTTTTGGCCTCATTACTTCAAGCAATCAGTTCTTCTCAAGGTCATCAAAGATCCTTATTTTTAAAAAAGCCAATAGTCAAACTTCTCTGACCTCATTTTTTTTTTTTAATTATCTCTCAGCATCCTTAGACCCAATTGACTACTCCCTCCTTAAAACACTCTTCTCTATCACAGGTTCCGACATCACCAGTTGCACCCTCTCAGCATCTTTTTCCTGTAACAGACTTCTAAAGCCTGGTGTGCTGTAAGTCTCTATTCTTGGCCCTCTTCTCTTTTCAGTTTATACTCTTTTCCTGGGTGATCCTACTTAGGGCCAAAACTTCAAATAACATATATGTGTTGATGACTCTCAGACTGAAATTTCTAGCCTAGACTCCCTCCTAAGCTCCAGACTACTAGAGACAACCATCCCTCCACATCTCCACTAGGATATCTAATAAGCATTTTAAACTTAGCCTTGGCAATAACGTCTGGGTCCACTAGATTGGAGTTTTGTTTCTTAGTTTCTTTCCTGAGCAGTTCTAGGATTAGTATTTCACGACTTGTAAGGATTAGTATTTCACAACTACTCTTTCTTAGAGGTCTTCCAACATACAAACAGAAATCTTACTTATTTTTTAAAATAGAAAAATTCATTTTACCTTGCAATTACCATATGGGTCCATTAAACTCTTTGATAAATCTAAGATATATCAAAGGGCCTCAGTGATCTTATTTTTTCTATACCTTGAAATCTTTTGCTAGTTCATCATCCTAAAAATCATTTCATAATTATTTATCAATTGTTCCCAACCATACTTAGCAAAATTAAAATAATAAGAGAATGGAGGCATAATGGAATTGTCTATAAGGATGCTGTACTACTGTACCATCCTTCAGTTTTCTTATTGCACTACCCAAAGTCTCATCTTTTGAAAATAAGTCTGGCGATATTATCCTTGTATTTTTTAGGGTTTCAATGAACATGGTTGAGAATTCAGAATATTTCATTATACACTCATAATGGCAAAGAGAAGAAAACTGACACAGAAACACATTTCACAATTATTAGATGGTAAATGTAAAGAGGCAGGTAGTAGTAAAATCTCACATTACAAACTTCAGATGATAGTATCTGTAGGGACCCCATGGGCGCCTGAACAAAGGACACACCCTGGCAATATGGCGCCCTTCCTGGTTCTTCTCTGCAGTAAAGACGCCTGCTGGCGCCAACACCCAAGCCCACCTGCGCCAAACCTCAGCCAGTCACAGGTCAAGGCTCACCTCCTGTCCAGCCCCGTCCAATCAGTTACTGCCCCGTCCACTCTCTCTCCCGCCCCAGAGCACAGCACCCTATAAATGTACGCGCAGTCCTTGAATAAAGCGGAACTACTCTGGCGAACTGTTAGCCCGGGTCTCGCGTGATTCCTTCGTCCGTGCGTCCCCTTCATTATGGTGCCAAAACTGGGAAGGAGTTCACCCTGCGTCAGGGGAATCCTTCCTCGGACCTCCTCGGACTCCTCTGCGACCCCCCAGGATTGACGGTCAGCCCCCGTCCATTTTCTCCAGCTCTGGCTTCCTTCACACACCACCAGCTCATCCGTTAGGTAAGCCCCCTTTTCCTTTTGTCAGGCTTGTAGGTTATTTAAACCTTCACCCTAATCACATTCCCCCAGCCCCGGCATTGACAGTTCCCGGCCCAGGAGGCTGAACCTCCCAACCCTATCCAAACCCAGAACGTAGCTCCCTATAAATATACGTGCAGTCCTTGAATAAAGTGGAACTTCTCTGGTGAACTGTCAGCCCAGGTCTCACGTGCTTCCTTCGTCCGTGCGCCCTTTCATTGGTGCCGAAACCTGGGAAGGAGTTCACCCTGCACCAGGGGACTCCTTCCTTGGACCTCCTAGGACTCCTCAGCGACCCCCCGGAACTGACGCTCCACCCCCATCCATTTTCTCTGGTGCTGGCATCCTTTATCCACCACCGGCTCATCCATTAGGTAAGCCCCTTTTCTTTTTGTTGGGCTTGTAGGTTATTCAAACCTTCACCCTAATCAGATGCCCCCGGCTCTGGAGGCTGAGCCCCCATTCTTTTCTCTCTCTCTCTCTCTCTCTCTCTCCCCCCAACCTTCCTCCTTCCAGGTCCTGGACCTCCGTTGTTCGCCCAAAACCCTAGCGCTAGGTCCCTTCCGGCTCCAAGCATCTTTGCCTACGGGAAATGAGGGTCTAGGTGACGACCTACACCCCCTTCCCTCCTGGGTTCATCCTTGAACCCACCTCCTGGGAACGGCATGACTCACTGGGGACGCCCTCTGAGTTCTGTCCTTCTCATCTAGCCAGAGGGCTCATTCTATCCTCCTTTTAAACCTTCTCTCTCTCTCTAATCCTCTTTGGAATGGGAGCTTCCGCCTCCTCCCTCCGGGGTGATTCACCCTTACAATGTCTCTTAAACAACCTTACCACCCTATCCCTGAAGCCTGACATCAAACACCAACTCCTCACTAAATTTTGCACACAAGATTGGCCTTATTATCCCCTAGATAACCAAAATAAGTGGCCCCCTGAGGGCACACTCAATCCCAACATTCTCCAGAACCTTGTTAATTACTGCCAGTGCCTGACAAAGTGGAAAGAGATTCCATATTTGGAGGCTTTCCGCCTACTTGCTCAAAATCCCTCTCTCTGTCTCACCTGCTCTCCGTCCCAGGTTCTCCTTGCATCCAAACCCCCTTCATCCTCACTGCCTCCACTACCCTCTACTTCTGATAATTTTGACCCTACAGACGAATCCCCTCTGCACAGGTCTCCTTCTCCTGTAACTTCCTCTGCTCCCCAACGCCCTCAGTTAACTCCGCTCCATCCGTCTCCTGCGCCCGGCCAGCCGGCTGGTAAACAGCCCTGGTTCTCTGGGGAAGCCACTACAGGGTGAGGGGTCCCCTAGTCAGCCTGTTCTCCCTCCTGCCTCTTCCTCCGCTGTTTCTTCCAGCCCCTCTTCGCCGCCATTTCCTGTCCCCCAACCCCCACAGGCAGCTCCGCTTCCATCTTCTTTTCCTCTGTCGCCATCTTTTGTCCAGCCATTTTCTAGCCCCACCTTACCGCCATCTTGTTCCCTGCCGACTCCTATTTCACCTGCCCTGGCGCCCTCCTTTAGTCCCCCTGTGACTCGTTTCCGGGGACTCCTCCCTTCCTCTACCATGGCTCCTCTCCGTGAAGTAGCTGGCACTGAGGGGGTCGTAACGGTACACGTTCCCTTTTCATTAGCCGATCTCGCCCAGCTAGAAAAGAGATTGGGGTCCTTCACCACCAACCCCTCTACTTACATTAAAGAATTTCAATGGGTCCTTCAGGCATACAGTCTCACACATCATGACATCTATATGCTCCTGGCCAACACCCTCCTTCCCAAAGAACGTGATCGCGTTTGGGGTGCGGCTCGGCGTCATGCAGATGAAGTCCACCGCACAAAACCTGCCCTCCCCATTGGCCCCCAGGCAGTTCCCGAACAGGATCCACATTGGGATTACAACACGCCACAGGGAATTCAGGCCAGAGATCACTTTAGTTCTTGCCTCCTGGCCGGTCTTAAAAAGGCTGCTCGAAAAGTTGTTAGTTTCCAGAAAGTCCAGGATGTTATCCAAAAAAAGGAAGAAACCCCATCTGAGTCCCATAATCGAATACTCAGGCTCTCCAACAATACACCAACCTAGATCCCACCTCAGAAGACGAACGCCCCGTCCTTATGACATACTTTTTGGCTCAATCCTACCCCAACATCAAGGCCAAACTAAAAAAACTGGAACAGGACCCTGCTACTCCCCAGACTGAAATTTTATCAGTGGCCTTCAAGGTCTTTCATAATAGGGAGGACAAACAGGAATGGGAAAAGGAGCGGCGCAAACAAAAGGCTGATCTGGCCAACCTCCAAATGCTGGCCAAAGTAATTACTCAGCCTTCTAAGTGCCCTTCCGGGCCCTCCGCCTCCAAAGCTCCCCTTGGTGCCTGTTTTAAATTTGGCAAAGAAGGTCATTGGTCAAGGAACTGCTTATCACCCAGAAGGCCCACCAAGCCATGTCCTAAGTGCCAAAAAATGGGGCATTGGGGCTCCGACTGTCCACTCACCCGAGGGGGAGATTAGCCTAGCAAGCCCCAGCCGTCCTGGGCGCCTCAAGCACCTCTGGTGGGACTGGCTGAGGAAGAAGACAACTGACTGGGCCCTGGCTCCTTCCCGACCATGACCATCACTAAAAGTGAGCCCATGGTGACTATT